>NC_051218.1:31782509-32025009 GCF_015220715.1 Pygocentrus nattereri | reverse complement strand
AAATTCCTCCAAGCTGGCGTGCAGGACTGATCAACAGTTATGGGAAATGTTTAGTTGCAGTTACTGCACAGGGGGGTCACACCAGATACTGAAAGCAAAGGTTCACATACTTTGCCACAAAAATGTAATATTGGATGATTTTCCTCAATAAACAAATGACCAAGTATAATATTTTTGTGTAATTTGATTAGCTGGGTTTTCTTTATTTACTTCTACAACAGTTTAGTCCCACCCATTCAATCTGCAGCAGTTCAGGCCCTCCCATTTGGCCTACAGCAGTTTAGCTCCAACCATTCAGTCCAAGGCAGTTTAGCTCCACTCATTCAGCCTACAGCAGTTTAGCACCGCATGTTCTCGGTGAAGCAATAAGACATGTTGCTTTTTGGATAAGGCACAAAACAGGACACTACAGTTACAATGTCAGAAACACTGGGTGCTTGTCCCAGGTTCCGCACCGCTGAACTGAGTGTGTCCCTTTAAAAAAGTCAAACGAAGGGCAGTCCAGATCATCCACCTGTAGAAGAGAGTGACAGTCAGGTCTTTGCTGAGGCAGGAGATTTGCTAGAGTACACAGCTGTTAGAGCAGAGAAGGAAAGAGGGGGAGTGTGTGTGTGTGTGTGAGAGAGAGAGAGAGAGAGAGAGAGGGAGAGAGAGAGAGAGAGAGAACACCAAGAAAAAATGAGCGAGAAGAGGAGGAGAAAGGAGGAAAAAAATGAGAAAGGTAAGACAAAAAGACTGAGAAAGAGGAGAGAAGAAAGGTAAATTAGAAGTGAAAGAGACAGAAAAAGTGAAGGGGAAAAAAAATATATATATATATATATATATAAAGAGAGAGAGATGGAATGACAATTAAATGAGAGAGAGTAGATGGAGGAGGAAGAGAAAGAAAATGAGAATAATGAGAAAAAGAAAGTGAGAAAGAGGAGAATGAAAAGATAAAAGAACAAGAATTGAAAAGAGACGGAAGAAAAAGAGAAAGAGAGAAGATGAGAGCGAGAGTGGAAGACAGAAAAAGAAGTGGAAGATGGAGAGAGTGAAGGAAAAAAGAAAAGTGAGAGGAGAGAAAACAAGAAAGGTAAAACAGAGAGGGGAGAAGAGAGAGAAAGATGGGCAGAGAAGTGATAGAGAGAGAGAGAGAGGGTCAGTCAGTGAGTGCTGCTTAGCAGATTGTGGTCAAGGTCGGGCTGGCTTTGGTCATGAATAAAACATCAGCAACCTTGAGAGAGTGCAGTAAGAAACTGAAGCCACCCCTCTGAGAGAGAGATATACAGCATGTATGTAAGTTACTGTATCTGCAGTAAAGTGCAGGAGGTGTTGATTGAACAGCTGCTGTCTGAAGCTCAGTGATGATGATGATGGGTATGTTGGTGTCATGGTTACGCTCAGATGTTCTATATCACTTGCAGCAGGTGTCTGATGGCTCCATTTGCCAAGGCTGAAACTTCATCACTTTTTCTTTGACGGTGTCCATGTGCAGTCTAGGCCTGGGTGACACGGCAGTGTAATCAGGTGTCACTGAAAATTGATGGATAACATGATGGAGATGTGTAAAAGGTGATCATTGCCTTGTAGGAAATGTGAACTGAGAGAGAACTAGAGGGACCAACTGGGGTTCAGGTTCATTTAAGAAGTGTGTGTGTGTGTCCGTGTGTGTGTGTGTGTCCGTGTGTGTGTGTCCATGTATGTGTCCAAATAGTCTTTTTTTTCTGTTAGGCTACCATCATACAGCAGGTAAAAGTGGCTCTAATCTGATTTTATCACCAAATCCATTTATTTCTTTTTTTGCTGTTTAAAATAACTTTCAAAAGTGACCTGTATGCGGCATTAGTCTGAACAGATCACACTCCTAAACTGACCCACAAATGGGGGGAAAAAAAAAACAAAACAGTGCTTCACATTGCTTCACATCGCTCATTCAGAGGTAAACAATCATAACTGCCAACAAGCACCAGTCACTCCCGGTGGGTTGAGTTTCATCTTGACCAGCATCACAGGAGCCATCATGAAGCTTCATTGACTGACAGCTGGGCTCATCACCCAGAATGTGTTCAAGCTTGCCATAAAAGGGGCGCGGTCACTTCTTTGGTTCTCAGATTCTTTAAACTTTACACTTTTTTTCTTTAATCCTGAGACCCCTATAGCTGCAGTCGGCCATTTCTTTGGAAATCTCTTCAAACGTGGAGAGTTTTCGATCGGTCTGTTCTGTTTTTTTTGTACAGAAACATTAGCCTAAATGTTTGAGGAAACACACACCATGAGAAGCTCACAAGTGCATTTTCAAAAAATATATATAAATAAAAAATTTAATAGAATATTAGGTGAATCTACATTAGATTGTATACACTGGTTTTACCACCACTGGCATACACAATTTTAGAAATTTGTCCAGACCTGATAGTGTTTTAGGTACAAAGTACCAGGCCGTGTGTAATTGTTTTTCTAATCAAGAATTTGTTTGATAGCATAAATCCTGTATTTTCTGTTTTCTTAAAGAAAATGGAAAGATCTAAAATAAGATCTGTTGGGGACAAAAAAAAACTGACCAACTCGTTTATTAACATCTTTTAGAAAAATGAGGTCTCCCCTAAGATTATGATGATTAAAATGATGAATGGATGCTGTTGAGGCTGTTTTGCTGTTCTGCATTGACAGTGTTCAGTAGACACTGTAAATGTTCCAGAGCTGTCTGTCAATGTAAATGGAACCTCTCAGAGCTTCTCTTTTTCAGCACAGAGATCTTTATCCATCACTTTCATATCAGAAAGATTAGTTGTTGGGACAGATTGTTGGTTAGAGTTCACAGAGTTTCCGGACATTGCGCTGCACTATTTGTATTCAACAAATATTCACACCTTGTAATTCTATTTTGACAACCCTCAAGTGTCCCCAGCCTTCAGGTGGTCAGTGTAGGTGTAGCAGTTTAGGGGTGTTGTCTCTGTTCAGGGATGTGTAAAGCACGTTTGATGGTCTTGCTAAGCTTGGAGGTCTGTTTTTGAACCCGTTGCCCATTACTCTGTGTTCTCTAGTTTTCTGCAGCCACAGAGTGAGCAGGGCAGTTTGTTTCACTGCATACTTACAGACAGGACTGGAACTAATAGACAGTCAAGGTCACGGTTTCTTCCTGTGTTTGAGCGTAAAGGTAACAAATTAAGTTTGAAGTGTTTTTGGTCCCACTTTATATTAAGTGTCTCTAATAACTGTGTAGTCACACGTGTAAGACATTGCTTTCACTGTATGTGCCAGCTTAAATAACATTTAGCATTTATGTTGCTGGTGCTGGGACACTAACCAGCTTCAGCTTTAAACCATTCTGTAATGTGACAGTACAGCAGACGTCCACTTGTCTTAACATGTAACTTTTATGACATTAATTAAATGTTCTATTAACCCCCAAAGCAATGTTAATTACCACTCCATTATTACACAGTACCTACATACCCACACACTGGAACTTTCCACTTGTTTTATAGTGTAACTTTAACACTGCAATGTAGCATTTCTGTGTAGAAGATACACTTGTGTAGTTACATTAAGCAAAACCAAAGTTGATACATGTGTAATTACATAGGCTGTACTTCTGTAATCTATCTATAGTATTACCTAAATCATCAGTAGTTAGTGTTGTTGCATATGGTATGCACAGTTATTAGAGACACTTAATATAAAGTGGGACCCTCAGCTTATATTTGAATAATGAAAGATGATTTTTGTATTTCTCTGTGTTGCTAATCTTTATGCTACTGAATTTTTAGCCTTTAACACCAGTGTTTTATTTACAATAGCAAGTCTACAATACTAAATTAATTTTGGCCAAAGCTTTTTTCTATTTTGCCCAAATTTTACCCATTATCCACTCATTAACTTACTGAAATATCAAAATGACTTTAAATGCAGTTGATGCTAGAACAGTGTTGAATGCTTTACCCTGTGCAGGGATCAGCAATAACAATTGCCCAAATGCCAGGGGCATGTTAAATGCGACATCAGGATAGCAGCACGAAAAATCACTTATCCACTTGGGCAAAGCTCCTGTTGATGGTGCAGGGCGTTAAGAGGACAACTAAGGCCAAACTCAATTCACCAGAACATTTAAACCATCGGCATGCAGAAGTGGTCTTACTTATTCTCATGAAACGAGCCAGTGGTATTACTTGTTTACGAACGACAACAGAGTAAAGCATGAATGCATGAATACAAAGAAAAGTGAGCTTCATTTTCTTGTGAAAAGCTGTTTTCATGGGTCAATTCTGATCAATCTGTACCCGAGATCTTCTGGAAGGTTTGAAGGGAATATCCTAACCATGCAGATAAAAGTGGATCTATTTTTATTTATTTATTTTTATTATTTTTTTTAATTACAACTTTTTTAAAAGTCCCTCAGGTGTCACGACAAGCCTCTGATACATTATGTACAGTGGTTAAAAAAAGCCCCTAGCATGTCTGGAGAGCTGGGCATGTGTTTGTGACCGTTAACATGTTGACAAGTTAGTCACAACAGCATATCACATAGTTAAAAAAAAAAAAAAACTTTCACTGACTATTAATGTGTGAGACCTTCAGTTTAAAAATGAAATAAAACAGTATTATTCTGACGCATGCAAATGCTATTGTTGAGATTGTTGAGAACCTGAATGTGAATGTATTTATAATAAATTAGAAATACAATTCAGTGGTAGAAATCTGAACAGTTTTGTTAAACAGGTTTATCATGGTGATCTTATTTATCTAAGCATGGAGTGCTTATTTTTATTTGAATAATACTTTACAAATACAAAGATTTGTTGGGACAGTTGAAATTTGCATTGAGACAGTGAACTTTTAGGTTGCTTGGCAGATTGGGCAAGTTTAGAAAAAAGCTAACATCGAGCCTAGCCCTACCACATCATTTGAACAGGACTGGAACATGGTTTTGGGCTGAGAAAACGTGCTTACATTGGATCGTGGCCCGTGAGCTGCTATTTGAAGATCCTGGCTAAAAAGCCTGTCTCACATTCAAATCATTTCAATTAAACATTTGCATTTTTGGTTGTTCTGATTGTCTTTTTATTAAATCAGGCTCATACAATCTAGCCCAGTATCTCTAGTAGAGTTGCATGACTAATTTTTAGGACTAGGATATAAAAAAGTGGACGTCTGTGTGAAGTATTTTGTTTGTTGATTGCTAACAGGGTGGGAGATGCTGTGCTTTGAGGTGTGAGATGTGACTGCAGAAGAGTGTTTGTTGTATTCTAGTTTCAGTTTTGGGCACACAAAAGTATGCAGACTGTCTGATGTAAACTGCATGTTAAAATCACCACAGCTCTCAGAGTCTCAACTCTCTAAAACGATCCTGTCTTATAAGAGATGGCGGTTCTCTAAACCTACCCAGTCTGGTGAACAAGGCTGTATGTCAGTGCAGTCTTGCGCAGCTCGTAGTAGTTTAATACTGTGTTATTTCCATATTAATAAAGCACTTTTTTCTTAGTGTAGCAGGGGAAAAACCTGCTGTCTGTTCTCTGTGCAGTTTCCACCTCCACCATATTGCAGGCACTGTCTTAAACTTGTTGAATACTGCACACAGCACCCAACTAGTGGATTTTTTTGTCAACTAGTCTATGCAACCCTTAGTCTTTAGTAGCTTATTTGTGTAGTCATGATTGTGTGAGTTGTAACCTCAGCTCCTGACTCCAGGCTGGTGCTGCAAGCTGATACTCCAGCCTGCCTGTTTTTGGCTTAGTTGGGTTGAGGAAGAGAGCCAGTGGTTTCTTATGAAGCTCTGATTCTTTGAGGAATGTGGAAAGGATAGCTTGTCGAGCCACTGGACTCATTTCAAAAGCAATCATGACTAGGAGCGTTTACAACCTTTACCAAGAGGAATTATTACTGGCATAATAAAAACTGTCAAAAGCCTGTTTTTGGAGTGCTAATAAACGGTTAAAACAACAGCCCCCAAAAGCGTTAATCTTTTTAGTTTATTTATTATATTTTATACACAGGGCTGAGTAAGTTATACTGGAATGCATTACAGGAAGTGTAGGAGATGATATGGTTTCTATGGTTACTTTTAAAAAGCGTTTTATAATGTAAGAAATTTATGTAAAAATAAAATAATCCTCCTGTGCAGTAAAATAAAGCTCTGCTGATGGTTCTGAGGCCGTTTTAAATGTGGGAGTTAATGTACAACTGATAATTCACCCTTTAAACCCTGAAGGTTGGCGCACAGACTGCTGATCACCATAGCAACACAGACAACGTTGTTGCCTAGCAAGCAGCTTACAAAACAAGCCAATTTGAACAAGAAACAATTTTGACCAGGAAGTTGGCAAATGACAGCTGACTTTAGCCTCGTAAAAAAAAAGAGGAATTTTACAAGAAACTTTGGTGGAAAAGTTTCTTGCTGGAGATGTGAGAAAAGCAGCAATAGTTGGGCTAAAGATTAAAGCAGTGTAAAGTACTTCTGCGTTTTGCTTTATATTTTTTAGCCTATACTAGCACATTAGCACATAATAAGACTTATTTACAGCCAAGATGGTAAAATGGACATAAAATGTTGTGGCTCCCAAGGTGGTTTGATTTTTGTGGAATGGCTCTTCTTAACATTTGTGTTGCTGACCCCAGTTTTATTTACATTTACGGTATTTGGGCAGACGCTCTTATCCAGAGTGGCTTACAATTTGATTGTTACACACACAGGTAGGCGAAGGCGGTGTTAGGAATCTTGCCCAAGGACCCTTATTGTGTAGTGTAGGGTGTTTGCCCAGGTGGGGATTGAACCCCAGTATACAGTGTAGAAGGCAGAGATGTTACCCACCACACTAACCAACCACTTTATGGCATTGTGCACAGAATCCTTTTTAGTACAGCTATTTTATTTTTTTTAAAGTGTATGTTAATTAATTCTAGATTTCATGTGGGGTTAGCTTTTGTGGAGAACATCAGTGGTCCACAGCCTGGTTATAGGATCTGAAACGGCTTTAAGATGATAGAACTAAAGAGTAAACTAAATGATTTTAACAGCCATTGTGTTCCTTCAAACCTTCCAGTTTGTTTGTGTGAACTTTGCCCTCCTTCTCTCCGCTAATGTTTCATACCAAACTGATCTTTTTCCTTCCTCATTCCATGTCGTTGTGTTATTTTTGGTTGAACTCCATCACATGCTTGCCTGCCCCTCACTGCTGTTTGTCGGATGACTGAGACGCACTAGTTCGGTCGCAGTCGATGGAGCTCTGCTGAGAACGGCCATTAGAAACTCAACACCGCTCACCACAGGGCGACCTTGACCAGGACACGGCCAGGTGACAGAAATAGCATCCAGAGAAAAAGATGCTTCCTGGAAGAACATCGGCGAACGTGACAGAAAAATGGGTGGAGTATTGAAGTCACTCGCTAACAGTCTGCTAGTTTCAGTAACTGAGGCAGCCGATGGATGGATGTTGATCGTTTTAAGAGCCTGTTAACTATGGTAATGTCTGTTGACTAAAGGTTTAGATTATTCCAATTTTTGAAATTTTCTTAAGTGGTGTGGTGTGAAATGATCTGTTCTAGAGAAACTTAACGAGTCAGAATTGTTCACAGGTGATAGGAACCAGACATCCACCTCTAAAAGCTCCTTCACATAAAGTTATTACACAATTTGGTTATGAATGCACTGCCTGATATCGAAGATTGTTTTCTGGTAGTTTTGGGGAGATTTAGGAAGGTTTTAGATTTGTAACATCCATTCATGGTGGAGGGATACATGCATGGTGTTCTAAGGCAAAATAGTCCCTGAAGAAAATTATTTCAGATTTTACCATAATCAACATACCATATAGAACTCAGAGGACACGTGTAGGTTCACTGGTGGTTTTGGGTAGTAAATAGAATGTCTATATTTGTGTTGTAGTCATGGTGACCCCTGATTCCTGTCACTACCTTTGACTGCAATAAACTTTCTTTTTCTTTTTTTTTGTATTAAACTTTGTCAAGTGTCATGAAGTGATGATGCAGTGCCGGTCAAAAGTTTGGGTATACCTACTTTTTTTTTTTTTTTTTTTAATTTAATTAAATAAACTTGGTTTCTTCTAAATAATAACAAATATATTAAAGTTTTTGCCCTGCGATGGACTGGCGACCCATCCAGGGAGTATCCCGCCTTCCACCCATTGACCACTGGGATAGGCTCCAGTTTCCCCTGTAACCCTCTAGGATAAGCGGCTTAGAAAATAGTCTTCTAGTGTTCTTAAAAACATATTGCCAGACAGTTACATGGCCGTTGCTAAGACAAATATAAATATTGAGAATGATGCATACATAAATATATATATGAATGAATTTTTTCCAAAGCAAGCAGTTTTCATCATCATTACATCATTATATCATCCTAAGTATGGTTTCTAAAGTTAATTAATGGAATGTGTGAAAGCTTTACAGCCCATTAGCTTTGCTATGATGAAGAATGGTGGGGTTTAAATGGTTTAAATAGCCCTGTTTGGTGAAAGAGAGCTTTTTATTTATTTTTTATTTTTTTTTTAATTAAATCATTGACTTGATTTTTTTTTTTCTGTTGTTGCAAAAAGTAATTTTGTATTTTACGTAATGCAATAATGAACACACCCATCTGCCTGTTCTGTACAGAATTACCTCAGAAACAGAAACGGGTCACTTTTCTGACCACTGAGCCTGCCACAGTGTTATAAATACATGTCAGCTTTACACACGGTGTGAAATCATCCATCCTGCTCAGTGACCTGCACGTCGCGCTTACTCACAAGTCTCTCTGGCTGCTGTAAAGCAGAAAACAAGGTGAATGTTTTGCTTAGACCTGTTTCCTGGTGGGAAAACTGCCCAGCACTCAGCTCTTTAGGTAATGGGATTATATCTACAGTTGGAAAGCTGACAAGCATCTAAAACTGCTTAATAAACCAGATTCTCCATTACTTTCCATTTTCCATTTTTCTGTGTCTACATTTCTACATTGATGTAGGTGGACGATAGCTAATTACATTTACTGTGTTCTGTTGGTTGGCTTAGTAGATCCCTCACATGATAATATTTTTACTTCTACTTGGGTATATTGGGGAGTAAAGTAAACTACTTACATTTCAGTCATAAAACTACATTTTAAAAATGTCTGTATAAACAAAACCAATTGTTAAGCTGTTAACTTAGGCTTGGTGTGAAATGCTCTGTTCTAGAGAAACTTAGAGTCAGAATTGTTCACAGTGGTGGAGATAGGAACCCGACGTGCAACTCTAAAAGCTCCCTCACAGAAAGTTACTACATGAAGCTTTTTGCATACATTGCCTGATGTGTGAGACTGTTTCTGATAGTTCTGAGAAGAGTGTGGTCTTAAAATCCATTCATGGTGGAGCAATACATGCAAGGCAAAATAGTCTCCACAAAACTTATTTTACCATCAACATTCCATATAAAACTCAGAAGACACATGTAGGTTCACTGGTGGTTTCAGATAGTAAATAAAATGACTATATTTGTGTTTGGTCATGGTGAACCACTGGGTTCCTATCACCACCACTGTAAAGGAATCTTAGTCAGTAAAGCCCAGTTTACACCTGACACATTTGACAACCATACCTCTCCCAGTGCAAAAAAACCCTTCTAGTACAAACAGAACTCCACCTAATATAATACAGTCCCCTCCCAGTGCAAAAAAATCCTCTCTCAGTACAACCCAAACCCCTCCCAGTACAACTAAACCTTTCCTAGTACAATCAAAGTCATTTTCAGCACAACCGACACTCCTCCTCATGCAGTACCTCACTGGGCATCTTTGTCTGCAAAGAAGATAGTCATAGAGGACATACAAGGTCAGGGGCCGCATGAAACGAAATGCCTAATAGCAACATGGATAGACACTACTGTACAAAACAAACTGCAAACAAAGAGGCTGAACAGATAAACAGTTGGTAATTAGTTGCCACACAACAAGCACATTTGCATATTCCATCAAACACAGCAATCAGATTTCAGCCCGACTGACCAGAGACACGTTGGCTGCCAAGTGTAAATGCACATGGCTTAAATCTTATCGGGATACATTCCAGATAGTAGACACATGAAGTGACCAGGTGTAAACTTGGGTGTGTGTTTCTCTGGAACAGAGCATTTCACACCAAATTACTCTCAGTGACTCTGTTTAGATCTCAACCACTGAATTATGCAAAAAAATTGGAAAAGTCAATGGGACTCCACTAATGTGTCCTGAATTCTCTTTTTTTTGCGTTTGTTGTTTTCAGCTCATGTTCTGCATTATTATTGTTCACACCTCTCACTTTGGAGCTTTAGACTAAAAGCATTCAAAACATTTGCTGATGGATGCTGGATGGACTAAGAAGTTCCACTGCAGTTCTTTATGGGAACTCAGCACTCCAGGAGTTTTTGAGCTGCTGCTCTTGTGCACATGCGCATGTCTAAGCTGCCATATATTGGACAGAATCTAGAGGATCTATGTTGGGAACTGAAACTGTGTCACACAGAAAATAGTCCCCCACTTTGGAGTTTTAGAGCTTCAGTTTTTGGATTTTCTTGAGCTCTAATTAGCCGTAAAAGTCCAGAATCTCTTGGCAGCTTTTGACTTCTCATGCTGCATTTTATCCGCTGATTTCTTTATTTATTTTTCGTTCTTTCTTCTTTTCCTCTCACCCAATTTCTTTATCTTTGATAGTCTCATTTATTATTTTTGATTTATAATTGAGTTTTTTTTCTTCAATATACTGTTTTCTTGGAATCTCAAGTGGCACAAAGTACAGTGTATTTATTCATTTGTTTTTCATCTTGTTTTGTTACTTTTTACCTTATAATCATATGTAATATTTTACACTAATATTAATTTCTTCATTCTCTCCACTCTCAAATGATCACCCTCATTTCACACTGTGGTCAAGCTGTTTTATTATTATTATTTGTTCTAGCTTTGGGTTTATTTATTTTTGCTTCTGCTTGTTTTATCAGTGCAGTATTGGCACAAACCCATATGGCGTCACCTGGCTGTTGCTAGGCAACCTGTGCTATGACACACCAGGGATTACATCATACCCTCGGCCTGCTGCTGCTTTCTACGACCTGTGTCTGTCTCTCCTGTCTGACCAGCCATGCTTTTCCAGTCCAGATGCAGTCCACGCTGCGGGCTGTGTTTACTCTGGACGCAGACTGATGTTTGGTTTGAGTTCAGCTCCTGTGTTCATGCTGTACTAAGCTGGGTCACTGTTTTTTATTTTCCAGGAAACGGACCCTGATTTCAATCACTGTGCCGTGTGCATAGAAGGCTACCAGCTAAACGACGTGGTCCGCATTCTACCATGCAAGTAAGTAAAAAAAAAAAGTAGCTCCTTGATCATGGAAAACATAATAACATGGGTGTTGTGTTGTTCATTACACAGTCCATACAGCCAATATAAGTTAACTAAGCTGCAAAACAGCCCGTTTATAGCATTCATTTTTGTCACAAAAATGAACATATTTACATCTATTCAGCATACACTTTAGCCCAATTAATTTACTCATAATAGATAATAGATAAAAGAAAATAATTTATAGTAGATTACTGATTTATAGTAGGTATTAGTTAATTCATAGCAGCTGCTGGATAATTAAGTAGGTACTGAATAATTAATAATGTATGGTGAATATTAGTAATTTCTAAATTATTCATGGGATGGATGAGGTCAGTGTTAAAGGATTTGTGTGTGTTTTATTAGAGCATATTAGTGTGAGTGTGTATGTGTGTTTGTGAGGTGAGAGAGAGAGATGTCTCTGTTGGATTGGAGCTGTGACTCACTGCCCCTGCTGGACCTTCTCTGGTTTATTTTTAGTGCTGCTTTCACTGACCTCCAGGCAGATTTTAAACCATCTCACTCACGCACACACACATGCAGAGAAAGCCACTTTTATTCCTCCTCAGATCATTCCCAGAGTTTCCAGCACCATCTGCTGGGTCTGCACCGGTCACACAGCTGGACACTAGGACAGAATCTTTGTAGGTCACCCTGCCCAAATCACTCTCAGCACTGTAATGAAAAATACCATCCAAAATGACCCTGTCCAAAACACTTTATTCAACCACCTGTCTAAAAGCACTCTACCAAAAAAGTGCATTTAAAAACACTCTCCAAAATCACTCTGTCCAAAACACTATTTATAATGCCCCATATTCTCTACCAAAGACACTGTGCTCAAAACAATCTCCAAAATCACTCTACCAAGACAATGTATTCAAAACATTGCAAAATCACTCCACCAAGACAATGTATTCAAAACACTGCAAAATCACTCTACCAAGACAATGTATTCAAAACACTGCAAAATCACTCTACCAAGACAATGTATTCAAAACACTCTCTAAAATCACTCTACCAAGACAATGTATTCAAAACATTGCAAAAACACTCTACCAAGACAATGTATTCAAAACACTCTCTAAAATCACTCTACCAAGACAATGTATTCAAAACACTCTCTAAAATCACTCTACCAAGACAATGTATTCAAAACATTGCAAAATCACTCCACCAAGACAATGTATTCAAAACATTGCAAAATCACTCCACCAAGACAATGTATTCAAAACATTGCAAAATCACTCCACCAAGACAATGTATTCAAAACATTGCAAAATCACTCCACCAAGACAATGTATTCAAAACATTCTCCAAAATCACTCTATCAAAACATTGCAAAATCACTCCACCAAGACAATGTATTCAAAACACTGCAAAATCACTCCACCAAAACAATGTATTCAAAACATTCTCCAAAATCACTCTACCAAAACAATGTATTCAAAAACACCTGCCAAAATCCCTCTTTACAAAACACTGTATTTAAAAATACCCTCCAAAATCACTCTACCAAAACACTTCCCAAAATCACTCTACCAAAACACTATACAAAAACACTCTCCAAAATCCCTCATACAAAACACTCTATTCAAATACTCTCCAAAATCACTCTACCAAAACACATTGTAAAAAATACCCTCCAAAATCACTCTACCACAACACTGTATACAAAATGCTGTCCAGAATCACTCTACCAAAACACTGTATTTAAAACACTCTCCAAAATCACTCTATACAAAACACTGTATTCAAAAATCCTCCAAAATCACTCTACTAAAACATTGTATTCAAAAACACCTGCCAAAATCCCTCTATACATTCCTGACTAACAGGCCGTAGTCTGTGAGGATCCACAACATCTCCTCCACCATCATCCTCAGCACCAGCTCCCCTCAGGGCTGTGTGCTGAGCCCCCTCCTGTTTACACTGCTCACATATGACTGCTCAGCCCTCCATCCAGGCTGTCATACTGTAAAGTTTGCAGACGATACGGCAGTGGTTGGATGCATCACAAATAGTGATGAGTCTGGTTATAGGCAGGAGGTGGAACACCTGCAGAGTTGGTGCAGTGAGAACAATCTCTGCATCAATGTGAAGAAAACAAAGGAGATGATTGTGGATTTCAGAAGGGGCAATACCATCCCTCCCCTCCCACTACACATCGGAGGATCTGCAGCGGAAGCGGTCTCCAGCTATAGGTACTTGGGCGTACACCTAAGTAACAATCTTACCTGGAGTAATAAAACTTCCAGCCTGATCAGGAAGGCACATTAGCACCTCTACTTCCTCAGATGGTTGAGGCGTGCTGGACTCAGGAGCCCAGTCCTCACCTCATTTTACAGGTGTGTGGTGGAGAGCATTCTGTGCTCCAGCATCACGATGTGGCACGGAAGCTGCTCTGCGGCAGAAAGGAAAGCTCTGCAGAGGGTGGTGAAGGCTGCACAGAGGACTGTTGGAGTCAGCCTTCCCACCACCATGGACATTTACACCTCCAGATGCAGGAAAAGGGCCAGTGGCATCATGAAGGACCCCACTCATCCAGCACACACACTTTTTGTCCCGCTCCCCTCAGGTAGGAGGTTGCGGAGCATTAAGAGTAAAACAACCAGACTGAGAAACGGCTTCTTCCCTGAAGCCGTAAGACTCTTAAATTCCAATTAGACATCACTGCAATGGCACTTCATGTCCACTTTTTTATCTCTGCTGCTGTACTGAATCAGTGCCTCCACTATATCCACTATACCCCTACACATGTCACTTTATACATTACCAGTATTAAGATGTACACCTTATACCTCGTGCTCATGCTGCTGTGTTTCATGCTGCTGTTATTTGCACCTTACTATTTATTTAATGTTGCTTTTGGGAGTTAACTGGAACCTTGAGTACACGATTTCGTTCAACCTCATGTACCACACGTGGTGCGAATGACAAAGCCTTATCTTATCTTAAATAGTGGATGCAGTAAATACGGAAAAACAATGATCTTTGCTAAACGTATGTTTCCCATTTATAAAATGAATAACAATGACAGTTTTGACTGGAAGGGTGAAGGGTGTGGGGTATTCTTTGAGTTTGCACAGCACTTTATGAACTGACCTTCTGAAGAATCTACAACAGAAAGCAGTTGGCATTTATTTGACATCATTTTGGTCTCTGCATATTTCAGTATGTGAAAGGACATTGATGGTTACCCTAATTTACCATGTGGCCGAGCAAGATAAGCAGGGATTGAAGAAGTTGAAATGAAACTTAATCAACTAAGACAGCTCTACATCAGCAAGACAAAATGAAAGATTAGTAAAGAAAATAAATAAAAGCTCAACTGAGAATACAATAGCGATAACATATGTAATAAAAATGAATGAAAAGTAAGGAAAAGAAGCAACTAAGTTAATGTGCAATAAGAGAAACTAAACATCTCAAACAGATGTATTTTTCAAGAAGATAGGAAAGTAAAATTGAGCAGTAAAAGAACCAACATCAAGAAGTGGTTAGGAACTTAAAAAGTAAAAATGAAATGGTCAAGTGACACCAGCGAGCGGAGCATTAGAGTTCTGTAGTTCAGTAAAAACTTGGATATTTCGAATCATCTACAACACAATATCCATTAGTCCATATCGTTTCACCATGCAATAAACGACTTAAGCATGCAAATGGTTCTTTGGGTGTTCTTTACTAAAGAACCCTTGAAGAACCATCTTTTTTATGAGTACTGGTAGGTGTATGTTTGGAGATTGCATCACTGTAGTTGAGGATGGATGACAAGGTAATATATATATATATATATATATATATATATATATATATATATATATATATATATATATATATATATATATATATTTTGCATTTGGAAATGCCTCTTATTTCGGTATAAGAATCAGAGCTTTTGCCTACATTTACTGACTAGCTCATACATTTGATATATAACCGTGATATTAATATTCACAGTGATAAAATCAATATTGGGGTCTCTGAAATACAGCAAAACATCAGCAAGGACATCATAGAAAAACTCTTCTGTGCCTAGTTTTCTCTCAACATTTAGCCTGCAGTTCATACTGGGCCTGTTTTAGGCTTTCTGCAAAAGCTGCAGTGATTAAGATTTTAACCACTGCTCTCTAAGTGCACCATGAAACCCTCACCTCCACAGAGTATCTTCTGTCTCACTCTCAGGAAAATATGACCATGTCTGAATCTGCTAGGCAGCTCTGTCTGCTTCTCTGGCCTGATAGCCTCTATTATCTCTTCCACAGCAGAGCCAGATCTTTCAAAACAACCCCCGACCATTGGGATTAAATGAAGCTAAATGTAATCTCCCCAAGGCCTGTGTTACTCTTAGGGTTATGTTTATGAGTGAATCACAAGTAAACCATTATTACGTTGCTTTGTGGATTACGCAATCGTTATTTACGAAGCGCATGTTGAATTGTGAACAATGAAACCCAGCTGGCCAGTAAGCAGAAGGGGGGCTGGTCTGGCTTAGAGCACAAAGCTTCGGCCTTCTTCATTTATGAGATTTCAGTTCAGTGCTCAGCCTTAGCAAGCATTGCGCCCCCTGCTGGCCACAGCTGGCATTACTTAGGCATAAAAATGAACAGCATGACTGAAAAAAGTGAACGAGAGAGGAAACCTGCATAAGCTTCACTGTTCTTCAGTCACCAGTCTGATGTGGCTCAGCCTTTTTATCAAAACTACATACACACAAAGTAACAAGCCAGTACAACCCACAGAGCATATAAGAGAATGGAAACAAGATTTCAGTAAATGCTGTTGTGTTTAATGTTTAATGTGGGATGTTTTGTTCTCCCACGTCAAACATGTAGCTGCCTACTAACTCCTAAATAGCAGTGGCGTCAGACTGAAACTGCAAAGGGGAACAAATCACAAGCTGGTGAGTTTCAGATCTAATCTGTCAGCATCAGACCACAAAGAAGAAGAAAGAAAAACTTAAAGCACAAAAACAGGGACACTGAGGCTGATATTGACACTAAGATAAATGAGAAGAGGAAGGAGAGAACAGAAGGAAGATGTTGCTGAGCTGAAGGAAATGATTAACATGTGGTTGAGAGAGAAGGTGAAGTGAAGCAGATGTCCAATAATAAAGATAATAGTAATAGTAATTCAGTTATTTGACAGTGCCCAATCTAAACAGCCATTAAAGAAATGTTATTCATTTTTATTGTCAAGAAAAAAAAGCAGAAAATATGTTTAGAACACAGAAGCCTCAGCAACTTATATGTTAGTCCACTCTTTACCATCATTACAGCTTTCATTCCTTTCAGGAGATTCAGTTTCAGTTTCTGAAAGAAATCTGCAGACACGCAAGGTTCTTAGAGGTTAGTTTTGTGTTTTCTTCTTCTCACCAGCCCATTAAATGAAACTAAAGCTGACAACAACATCTCCTCTAATCACATTGCAAGTCATTTGTTTACTGCCCACTGGTGGAACACAAAAGCAGATCTAAAGATGAATCAGAAAAGCAGATTTCTAACTGATGGATCATACGTTGCACCAGCCTTTCAGGCATATTTTGAAGAAGTATGACACACATTTAAGAGCGTTAAAAACCATTGAAATAAAAAAAGTAGTTTATATTTCTCCTTATCTCGTGTGTGTGTGTGTGTGTGTGTGTGTGTGTACGCGTGCGTGCGTGTGCGTGCGCATGTGCGTGCGTGTGTGTGTGTGTGTGCGCGTGCATGCGTGTGTGCCAGCCCTTTTGTTCCTGATCAATAGACCAGAGCCGAGCTAATGGCACATCACTTGACCCAGTCAGAGCCATTCAATTTACGTCCTACTGCATTACCCCTGTGCCTAATGTATCCACTTTAAAGTATGTGTATGTACGTGACTTTGTGGGTGTCTCTGGTTCTTCATAATAGCTGCTATCTGTCTATACTGACTCTTTCAGGTCTGCAGTAAAGCCTTTCTGCTTCTGCATATCTTTGCGTCATATTTTTGACAGAGCCATCTAGTATTATAGCTAAATCCAGCACAATTACTCCGTAAACAAACTCTATAAGCACTCCTATACACTAGACTAGGAGATATTAGTCCATAAATGACTCCATTAAACGGTACTGTACACTAGAATAGTAGATAATACTCCATAAACAACTTCAATAAATGCTCCTATACACTAGACTAGGAAACATTAGTCCATAAACAACCTCTAAAAACATTACTATACACTAGACTAGGAGATATAAGTCTATAAACGACCTTAATAAACACTACTATAAACTAGACTAGGAGATATTAGTCTATAAATGACCTTAATAAACACTACACTAGACTAGGAGATATTAGTCTATAAATGACCTTAATAAACACTACTATACACTAGACTAGGAGATATTAGTCTATAAATGACCTTAATTAACACTACACTAGACTAGGAGATATTAGTCTATAAATGACCTTAATAAACACTACTATACACTAGACTAGGAGATATTAGTCTATAAATGGCCTTAATAAACACTACTATACACTAGACTAGGAGATATAAGTCTATAAATGACCTTAATTAACACTACACTAGACTAGGAGATATTAACCCATAAATAACCTCAATAAATGCTTCTGTATGGATAGGATTTTGGCATGGTCTTTGAGACACCTTTTCAGTGATGTTGCGTGAGACAGATGAATACAGGCCCACAATTTCCCATCGTACAGAACATTCCAGTTATTTAAGTTGATATCTCAGAAACTGCATGTTATAAAACTAAAAAATAATAACTAACTATAAAAAACAATTCAAAAATGCCGCACCGCATGTTCATGTCACTATGGAACCTTATTTTAGTCACGTGCCTGCATTTTAGAGCAGGAAGTGGGGCGGCATCCCTCTCCCTCATGGCCACATGATGAGCAGTTAGATCCCATTCTTTTGAAGTAAATGTGTCCAATACTCTGAAAATCAGTGTCATATTTTCTGTAGTCAAGTTCTGTTTCATGTTTTAATGAAGAATATGATTCTATGTGTGTACAGCTGTTCCAAGCTGTGTCTGTTAGTCATGTACTGGCTACTTTTGGGAACGTTTCAGTGTAATGAATGTTTTGGTAATAACAAAATGAAATGTTAAATCATTTGTTTTATGACTTTGAATCAGTTCAGTAGAGTGATCCACGTGCACTTAAACTGTCCAGTGTCTAATAAGACATGCACGCGCACACACGCACACACACACACACACACAGCCGTCTAGTGTATTTTCAGTCTACTGAGGTGTGCGTGTGTGTAGTGAACACCCTCATCATTAATTTATGCGTTACTCTGTCTCCATCAAAGCAAATAAAACGCTGCTGGAGTTCTTTGGGCCAATTGTTCTCCCTCCTCTCTCTTTCTCTCACTCTCTCACTCACACACACACACACACACACACACACACACACACACACACACACACACACACACACACACTCACACACTTGTAGCACATTAAAGGCTCTTAGGCAGAACTGGCACTCAAAGCTCTTTCACCAGGTCCACTAATGCTTCACTGTGGCACCACTTAAACTTCCAGCAGTGGAGTTATATTACAGGTGGATGCACCTCCTGATGGAGCTTTCTTTATTTTTGCTATTTTCCTTGTAATCAAATCCCCAAACAGGGCTGTTCGGACCCTGCCTACTCGCAATACACGTGATCGGCTCAAATACCATAACCGGGAACGCGTGTTCTATTTGTTAACTTAACAAGCCGCACATACTAATTAGGATTATATAATTAATTACTTTAAATTCCTAAAGTTTTGAAGCTCGTACCTTTCCTGTAAAGGGCAACATGCACTTTTAAATTACGTTAAAAAAAAAAAGAAGAAGAAGAAAAAAAAAAACGATTAGCGATTAGCCTTTTGGCTAAAGAACTGGATAATTTTGTTATTATTATTGTTATTTTTATTTTTTTATTATTTATTTTTGTTGTTATTATTAGCTAGATCCCATTGTTTTGAAGAAACCGGATCACAAAGTATTAAAATCTGTGTGAAGCATTAAGAACTGTCACATATTTGCTACTGCTACTGTTATCACTTAAAACTTAAAGTTAAAACTATTGATTAAATGACCTCAAATGTGGAAACTACCACAGTGACCACACTGATGACCGTGTCTCTTTCTGTTTTCCAGGCATGTCTTCCATAAGATGTGTGTGGACCCCTGGTTGAATGAGCACTGTACTTGTCCAATGTGTAAACTCAACATCCTCAAAGCTCTGGGCATCATGGTGAGCACAAACAAAACCACCAGGCATCATTTGAATAAATGCAAATGAACAGAAACAGTAAGCAGTAACAGTGGGTGCAGATTTCTCCTGGACACCTCCAGCCATCGCATGAATTTATTAAACTCCGTAATCAGCAGCATCTGATTTAACATGATGAAGTATTGATTAGAGAAAGCTGATATTGGATTAAAAACTACAAATAATTTTGTAGTTCCTTGAGGAGAGGGCAAGAAATGGTCAAACGCATTAACATGCATAAAATAGCTAGAGGCCGCATTACAGAAAACATTAGCATCTAAAAATGGGCATCCTCTAACTGCTTCACCCCAGATAGTGAGCATATCAGACTACTCCGATTATTGTCCTGCGCACCAGGTCTAACTAGTTTTCATCTCCTCAAAGAGATTTTATGGATGTGGCTATTTTATAGACAGATATTTTCATACAAGTGGTGTTATTGACTTGGCCTAATATAAAAGAATCTTTCTTGAAAATGTTTCAGACACTCTGCTGGATTGGCAAAGGATAATGAAAGACAAAAATGAAGGAAATATAAGTAACGTGTAAACTGGGTGGAAACTGAATGGTGAAAAATGGCATTTTGTCTAATACTCTATTTAACCACCGTGGGTCACCCGGAAGACCCTCAACAAAAAGGCAGCAGCCCGCCAGCTTTGAGGTCGGCGCCTCTTACTAACTGGGAGCATGCTGTCGACCTCCAATGTAGAATGCTTTGGTTTTGGGGTTTTTTTGGCATATTGTGCCAGTTATGGGTTCGTTTTCTGTCTGATGTGCTTCTCAATAAGAACCAGTAAAGCTACACAGCTGCTCAGCGACGGCTAACAGCAGCAAACACCACAGAACGTGTTTGTTCCTCTGTCACTGCAACATCTGTCACTCAAATTTGTTCTCTCAGATGTGAGTCTTAATTTTCTAAACACTTGTAATTTGAGCATCAGTTGGTTGAAAGTGAGCCTGTACCATGATGTGTGGTCCTTTTTGGCCTGATAACTAAGCTGGCAATTGCAGCTAACTCACTACAGCTCCAAACACCACAGAACAGGTTTGTCCTTCAATACCAATCACTCTTAAAGATGAGTCATTATCTGTGCTCATGTCAGTCAGAATCAAACCTGCATGGTGGTGTGTGGCACTGTTTGGACCTGTCGTCTCCTCGCTAAAGTACTGTTGGGTTAGCTAAGGAGCTACAGATCCAAACACCGTGGAGAAGCCTGTCACAATCCTGATATTTTAGCTGATGATTAACTGTCACATACATTTTTGCGATTAACAATATACTTACTTCTCTTGTTCACTGAATGCAAGTATTGAAGTATTAGCTCAAATTGGCAAAATTGATTGATCTTATCCAGACTTACAATTTGATAATTTTACACAGGTAGGCAAAGGTAGTGTTAGGTGTCTTGCCCAAGGACTCTTATTGTTATAGTATAGGGTGCTTATCCAGCTGGGGGATTGAACCCCAGTCTACAGCGTAGAAGGTAGAGGTGTTACCCACTACACTACACCAACCACGTTGGCAACCATGTTAAGCAGCTCCTCTCTTCTAGTTAGATTTAGCAATTGTTTTTAGGATGTTTTGACATTAATTGTATGATTGACTGAAAAGTGTGCACTGCGTTTCGCGACTGTGTGAACAAACTAAACTTTTAATTTGATGGGGTTTTTTTGGGGGGGTTTAGAAATGGCACAGGATGAAATGGAGCACACCACTTATATTTACACATTTTTATGCCCCACACAATAAGATTCTCTTTACATTATGTTAATATTTCATGATGGGTGGGTCGATAGCAATAGGCCAGAATAAGATCCTGTTCTGTTAACTTCCATTAAAATTTAATCTTGTTTTCCTTCTCCTGTAAAGTTAGCTTTTTGGAGAGAGAAGCTTTTGTTCCAGCTGTGACAGTAAATGTGAAGGTGCAAGACCGATGCTGAACAAACACTAAGTACTGTAGGTGCTAAACTGTTCTGTAAAGGTAGTAGTTCTATATTTATGGTGTCTGACGACAATCTAATAACAGTAGTTAATAATAGTTATTTTAGTATGCATCATAATTGCATATTTTGTACTGATTATATGTTGCACAGAATAAAACAGTCTGTATGTATTACTGTTACAGTAGGCACAATAACTACTGCACAATGCATTCCTGATTGTGTGACTCACATGCTGATAACAATCTAATGACAGTTGACTTGATTGATCGATTGGTTCTTTTAATTTGCCACATGAAGTGCTGTAGTGCATATACACAGTAAAAATATATACAACATTTGATATTGAAATACGTACAGTAATTATATCTGTGCATTCTTACAGAGGCTGGAAATATGACAGGCTATAATGATATACACAACACAGAAGAGATTTCTAACTTTACCAAAGTATAAAAAAGCTGTTTTTGGATGAGAGGAATCTATAATTCTCAACTGAAGAA
Source organism: Pygocentrus nattereri (assembly GCF_015220715.1). Taxonomy (NCBI): domain Eukaryota; kingdom Metazoa; phylum Chordata; class Actinopteri; order Characiformes; family Serrasalmidae; genus Pygocentrus; species Pygocentrus nattereri. Next base: position 32,002,993 of record NC_051218.1, on the reverse strand, counting down.
ACAGCTGTTCCAAATGTCTTTGGAGCTCATCAACAACACTTTTCAGTTTATTGTGGATTTTAATGTTCATGTATCCATACAAAACTCTAATATATCACATACTGTGTAGGACTGGTAAAACCCTATTAGAGCTGGATTCGTTTTAGCACAGGGGGTCTGGTAATGTAATCTATGTTTGATTTGACTGGCCGATTTGTCTGGATGAAGGATCTCTGTAATTTACCCAAATTACCCCAAACAGCCTGGATCCAAACATCATCGTGTGGATCTCAGCATTATGCGACGCTGCTGAACAATAACATGCCGTGCGGCTAAATGTTAAATACAAATGGTTATTGCACGTTGTAGCCGCAAATAGTGTGAGTCACATATTACACAATCCTAATTGTGGATAAAGAAGAAGGAAAAAGTAATCAGACTACATGAATATGTTAAGAAAAAATAGAAATTAAGCATTTATAATGATAAACTCATAATTATGTAGTATGATTTGTTTCTCCTGCTTAAATGTGATTTTCATTCAGTTGTGTTGGAAAAGGCTTCATTGTTCATCACACTTAAAACCAGCGCACATTAATGACACCTGGTGGTTAAAACCATAAACAGCAGCTGTAAATCTGCTCTGTTTTTGAGGATGTTTTAGGATAAAATCCAAATTATTACATAATTTATTTGACAGTGATGGCATTTCTAGAGCACTGAAGGTAATTTGTGCCAGAAACATGACGCTAGGATGTGTTCCATGATTAAAACAGTGCATCACTTTAAAGGCTCAAGATAGCAAATCTGATAAACTCATGCATGACCTTATTCACCATTTGCCCTAGACTGCCACAGTATGTCCTACCAGGCTTAAACCAAGATTTTAGTGTTTGGTTTTGGCTTGAAACCATGTGTATTTTTGGAAAATTAAACAAGCATCACTATCCAGTAAACCAATACAGTGATTTAGACTCTGTAGCATTTAGTAGTAGCATCTCCTTTGTCCACTAGAGGGCAGTGCTGCAATATTGTATAAACAGGCATGCAGACATTGATGCAGTGCTTTAAAGGGGTTGTTTTTTTTTTTTTAACTCATGATCTGTAGCTTCAGTATCAAATGTAACATCACTAACTTCTTCATTAGAAGTACCTGCACTGCAAAACATGATCTTAGCAAGTGAAAACATCTTAAAACGTAATCCTTTAGTATAAGAGTGGTTCTAACTAGAACTCTTTAGGTGTTGGTAGAACCATGAGTTCTATATTAAAGCATTTGCCTGTCTAGTTCTTTGCATGGTGAGATGGTTCTTCAAAACTGCTGTTGTTACAATGTCAAGCTTATAACAACAGCAGATCACCTTTTGGAGAAAGGAGGATGGTATTTTCCAGATTTGAATGCTTTTCTTGTCTTGCAGTAGACTAACGAACAGGCACTCAAACAGAGTTTAGTCATATTTACTACTTCACCATCTGGTGTATACGACCTTCTGATGAGCGCCGAACACAGTGTTAAATAACTCCAAACACCAGACAACATACTGTACTTCTGCATGTTTTACTGCGCAATAATTATATTATTAAATAACTGATTATAACTTATTTTGGGAAAGAAAAGAAATATAAAATGTGGCTGGTGGAAAAGGTTAGTTACTTTTTTTTTTCTTTTAAACTCAAGCAAATAAAGAGTGGTGGTGTATTAAAATGTGCTGAAGTGTGTTCTCTGTGGAGATGGTGTTCAATTATTTTCACCTAGAAAATCAACAAAAAGTGTCATTTGATCGATTCGATGGTGTCTCTGCAGCAGAAGGAAAAGTGTTCTTAGCAATTCTGTTGATTCATCCATCATGAAATGTTAACATAATGTCAAGCTGTTTTTTAAATTATGTGTTTAAAAAAAGAAAGAAAATAATAATAAATAAATAAATAAATAAATAAATCAAGCTTGACACGAGATCATATAGGCTACATTTACACAGCAGGTGAAAGTGGCCCAAATCAGATTTTTTTCCTCATATGTGACACGGATGTGTCATCTTTGTGGCACTGTGAACAGCAAAACCACGTTGAATCGGACATTTTCAATTCCGATTTGAGACGCTTTCATACGTGGTACTGAAATCCGTTCCGTGTCCGATCTGCGGCAGTGCGACTCGGTCTGAACAGCCAGATCGGAATTCATGCGACTTTTATGCCAGCCCAACTCGACATTCATCATTATTTCGCGCTGCTGAGACTCACAAATATTTATGCTGATGTTTCTGTACCAAAAAAAAATAGAGGAGACTCTTCACAGACGCTTTGAAGAGGTTTCAAACGAAACAGCCGAGGAGGAGCCCGAAGCTGCAGCGCCAGAGAACAGTCTATAGAACCCGAGGACACAAACCAAAGAAGTGGCCGTGGCCGAATACCGGGCCCTTTTCACAGCAAACTTGAGCACACTGTGGGTCATGAGCCCAGCGCCAACCACTGGAACTTCATAATCGCTGCTGTGATGCTGGCGAAGACAAAACCGCGAGGGACTAGTGTTCACTAGTCGTCATGATTGTTTACTTCTGGATGAGCCTTGTGAAGTTGTTCTTTTGCGCATGTGGGTCGGTTTGGGAGCTGATCTGTTCAGACTGATGTCACATACGGGTCACATTTAAAAGATGGTGTGAAGAGGCAAACAAACAAATCGGATTTGGGGAGAAAATCAGATTTGGGCCACTTTTACCTGCTGTGTAATCGTAGCCTTTCTCCCAGGAGTGATTTAAGATGAGTTAGTTCTGGGTGTCCTTGCTGGAGTTTTTCCACAATTAATGTGTAACCTGATGTCAAGATGCTGCTTTAACAGCAGTTTGAACTGATCTGTGTGTGTGTGTGTGTTTGTGTGTGTGTGTGTGTGTGTGTGTGTTACAGCCCAACCTGCCATGTGTGGATAACGTGGCATTTGATATGGAGCATGTGTCACGCAGTCAGAGTTCCAGTCAGCGGGGGGCGCTGGTGGACCTATCGGAGAGCGTCAGTCTGGAGCCGCTGCGGCTCTCCAACTCCACCCAACTGCCCTCCGACTCCGAAATGACCACCCGCAGCGACATCAACATTGCAGTGACCAGTAAGAATCCACAGCATCCTCCTTGTTTCTCTCTCTCCCTCTCTTCTTAACTGCTATCTCTCTGTATCTCTCTCTCTCTCTCTCTCTCTCTCTCTCTCTCTCTCTCTCTCTCTCTCTCTCTCTCTCTCTCTCTCTCTCTCTGCTTCCTGTGTATTGACCTGATCACGTTGATTTAGAAAAGTCAGTGTTTCAGGTAATTAAAGGGTTACAGAGACAATAAAATGAGTGAAAAGAGTCTAAACAGTTTGTTTAAACACTGATTACAAAAAATCTAAAAATGAACAAGCTTCCCTGTGATGTGCTGTGTTATTAGCTGACCGCTCAGCAGGCTCCTGTTGTTGTGGAGAACTTTGCATGTTTGCATTACCAGCAGGACATGTTGTTTCAGCGTGTCTTTTTGTGAATAATCAAAGCAGTTCTTCAAATTAACGGGGGTTTGGCGCTCCCTGTGATCAGGGTTGGGCGGCAGCATCACTGCAGTACTGAAGCTATTAGTTTACGTATGATGACATTTTTCAAATCAATTAAAATTTCAATAGAAACAGAAAACAGTCGTTAGTCTTTAAAATAAATTTCCAGCTTTTTACAGTCGCTGAGAAGCATTTTTCAGTGTTTTTGGCTCTTCACACTGCTCTCTGCAGAAACATAGCAGTCCACTGTGTACCCAGCATGCTCTACAGCTACAAAAACAGAAGCAAACACATCTGAAAACATGCAGTAGAAAAGCTCCAAAATTGCACATTTATTTAAATTGACAGTGAGGAAGATTTTTGTCCTCTCCTATAAACGTAATGTTTTGGAGATACCGAGTTTTCTTTGGACACTGATCAGATCTGCAGATAATGGGTTAACCAGTTTACTGACTACGAAGTTAAAAAACTGCCAGTTGCACTTTTAAGTTTAGTCAAGAGTACAGTCAAGATTCCAGTCCTGTCCTGTTTTCCAGTTAAGCTCGTGCTCACGCTTTGAAGTGAATCTAATCTACTCATCAGAAGCTTTAAACTTGTGGAGTTTAGCTCGAGTGTTGCGCTCTCATTAAAGCAAAAGGCAGGACGGGTGGGTTCGGGTGGGGGCAGGGGATATCAGCATCTTTCAAAGATTCTACTTTCTGCTCAGGTTGATAAGCTAACAGTGTCATTTGACAGTGATTTTGTGCTAGATTAGAATTGAATGTTGCATTTCCACTAGTCATTCCTGCTGTATTGCCTGCGTTAGAGAACAGCTACACTGAAAAAAGGCAATATATCTGGCTTTAACAGTGCAGCTTAACATGCCATGCTTTTAAAGTTTTCCCAACACTGCCTATGTTTCTGTGTGTGTGATGCGGACCTGCAGCTGCTGTTCTCTTTCGTTTTTGTCTGCCTCTTCGTGCTTTCTCTTCCGTGTGGTCTGCTGAAGCGTGTCTCTCTTTTGCCTTCAGTAGGGGGCACTAATTCTCTCTCTGCAGGTCGTTTCTTCTCGCTCGCTCGTCGTTTTTCTCTTCATTTTCTTCCTCTTTCTGCTCTGCCGTGACGATTCCGCTGACCCTGGCCTCGTCCACTGCGGACAGTGACCCCTCCTCCTTTTATTCTGTTGACAGAAGAGTGGTTTATTGTGGCCAGTTTCGGCATCCTCAGCGCTCTGACGCTTTGCTACATGATCATCAGAGCCACCAGCAACAACAACTCCAACACTGAGTGAGTCCAGCATTAACACCAGACTACAGTACTTTAACACGGTTCATTATTTAAAGTGATAGATAGGTGAAAAACCTTAAGCCTTAACTCAAATGTGGTAATTCAGCCAATACATGTTTGAAGTTTACTTTTAAGTTTTTTTTTTTTTTTTTTTACTAGAGCCATGAGACTAATGTAGCTAGTAATGTTAGTTTATATGCACCAGATAGCTAACATGCTAACTGCCTACCTAAGTAATCTCACATTTACCTCAAACTTTGTGGAGTTGTTCAGTAATTTCTAATAGACTTGATTGTGTGGTTTCCGACGCTGCATGGAACACTGCGTTCCATAAACATGGACTGAAGTGGATTAGCATGACTAATAGCTAATAACATAGCTAAAAACAGCAACAGGCATTTATATAGGCTACAGTTAGCACTATGCTAATTGGTGGCCCTTTGAAAACATCAGCATAGACAAGCATGAATTCCATGCTGGGCTAAACTGATCTAAGATAGTTTGCTGGTCTGGTGCTGGTGTAGCTGGTGCTTGATGCATACTAGCATCCAAAACACAACATATCACTGCTGTTGGAATAAAGCCTTTCTCCGTTTTTGTTGTATTTTAGTTTTTGACATGATTTGAAAATGCAGCTCTTTACATCGTGTGTAAATTTCATGATGAATGGACTAAAAGAAACGTCCCAAAATGATTTGGGGAAAAAAGTCTGGTTCCATTGACTTAGATTAAAAGTGACGTAGGTTTTTCCTTCTCCTGTAAAGTTATCGTTTTGGATGTACGAGGTTTTCTTCCGACAGCATGCTGGTCTATACTGGTTTTTCTTTGGGGAAGCAGTGGTGGTCAAACCTTTAACTACATGTAAGCTATATTAGCAGTAATTCAGTCAAATCTCTCTCACTTCTTGCTTCTTTAGTTTTACGTCTGGAGCTACGGGGCCAATGTAGCCAGTAATGTAAGCTTATGTGCATCAGTTAGCATGGTACTAACAGCATGCCTAAATCCTGACATTCCCCTCAAACCGTGTGGAGGTATTTAGTATCTATTATAGACTTGACTATGTGGTTTCTGACACTGTGTGGCACAGTGTTATCTACAAACATGAACTTGGTTGCATTAGCGCAGCCAAACACAGTCACCATTCACTATGAAGCTGTAATTTGAACTGTACTTGAACTATTTGTTACTAGTCCAGTAGCTAATGTGTATTTACTTAAAGGCAAACTCCACCAATTTTAACAATGTCTAGATAATTAAATGGTTAAGATGTAAACTAAATAATTCAGAGTGGTTTGGTTTAGAATGCTCTGTTCTAGAGAAACTTCAGAAGTGTTCACAGTGGTGATGATAGGAACCAGACATCCACTTCTAAAAGCTTCTAAAAGAAAGTTATTTCATGAAGTGGTTATGAATACACTGCCTCATGTCTGAGACGTTCTCTCAGGGTAGTTATGTGACAAGGTTTTGGTCTAAAACCTATTTTAATCAATTTCAGACCAGGCCACTCTGAATGACAATGCAGCAGTTGTGAAAATTAGTGGAATTCCCCTTTTTCAGTTAAGGGGAAAATTCTGTAAATTAGAATTTTTACATTTATCGTTTTGAGATACTGTACATCTGATCAGTCAAAAGTTGGGAGCACACCTGCTCAGGAAGCATTTTTGTTTTTAACCATTTTCACATGAAGCATATTACACAAGCAAATTAACGAGGACAGAGTCCACTAATTAACTTGTACAGCGATGTACAGTATATATAACTTCTTTATATGTATAACTGTTTATCAGGGCAGTATGTTTATAGTACATCCTATTAGATTAGAAGAATACAATTAGAAGTTTGATTCATATTTTATTTATTCTAAGGTTATTTTTTTGAACAAATAAACACTTAACAAATAATTTTTCTGAGAAAAAAAATATTTTGCACAGTATAGTACATTCAGTTAAGTGGGTCCAGACGGCTACTGTATATTCTACACCTTTCAAGGGTGCCTTAATAAAGAGGCTGGTTCTTTTTTAGTAAAGAAAATGGGTCTATATAGGACCATAAACACTCAAAGAACCATTTGTATGATTAAAGGGTTAGTTGCATCATGACATGGCTCTTCAGATTGATGGAGAACATGTTGATTATGGTACTATATAGAACCTCTTTGAAAAGAGAAGCTTTATATCGTAAAAATAGCAGAACCTTTTTGTGCTATATAGAACCATATACAACACATTCTCCAGCAATTCAAATGGAACCATACTCTTTACTAAAAACCCTTAAAGCGTGTAAAAAACACAGTAGAAGAACCGTAATTTTTAAGAGTGTATATATCTTTGCATAATGAAACGGTTCTTCAGATTGATGGAGAATGTGTTGTAAATGGTTCTATATAGCACCAAAAAGGGTTCTGCTGTTATGATGTCAAGCTTGTAACAATAAAAGTACCTTTTTTTTGGTGCTGTAGCCTATAGAACCGTTTTCTAAAAAGTTCTGTATAGACTTTTACCAAACAGAATCGTTTAAGCATGAAGTGGTTTTATATAGAAGTCCTAGTTCCAAATAAAATCATTCTCTTTACTAAAGAAAATTAGAGGAATCCTGCTGTGTACTATTGATGCTGTTGAATGTTACAGTGAAGTTCTGTTTGCTCTGTTTCAGGTGGGAGATGGAGTGAAGACACTGCAACCATCTGACACAAACATGATTTCAGATGCAGTAATTTCATCATTTTATATTTGCACTTAAAAATGAACCACAATTTTAACTTGGGTCATGTTGAGTGAAACGGAGTTGAAGCTTTTCTGCTTTCTGATTTTGCTTTCCAAGACTTTACATTGCTTTTCTCAACAAGTCTTTTGAAGCAGTATTAATAGCGCTGATAGTGCTGACTCTCATCTGCTGTATAAAGCATCAGGATTTATCTGGAAATGTTACTGCTTTTTACCCTGTTGGCTCCTGTGTGCCATAATAAACCCCCCTGCTGTTCATGACTGTGTAGTAAACAGAGCTGCAGAAAAGATGAGATGCTGAAAGAAGCCTTCCAGCAGACAGTCTTCTGATTTCTGCACATTCTTTGTGCCTTCTGTAAAAAAAAATGAATTGCAGATTTGAAATAAAAGCTCTTCTGTACTAAACAGAGTAGATTTGTCTCACTTTGTGTGTTCATGGATAATTAGTTGATATTCAGAGATGAAGTTGGTTTTATTTGCATTGCTGCATTGGTAACTTTGCTAACTTTTGATTGGAAGACAGACCCAACCAGTTCATCCAAATGTTCTGCTATTAATGATAATAGAATAATAATTTAATGTTTAAACATTTACATATAACTGTATATGTGTTTTGTGTGGGCAACAGCTGTGCAACATTAACTTAGTGACACAAACGACTGATTGTTTTATCTGGAGAGGGTTTAGCAGGGCTCCAAACATCCCCTGTGTAGCCCCTATGTCCCACATGAATGTATATCTTCTAAAGAAGACGTTGTTGATGTCATGAGGATTAAATAAACAGATATAATAATGAAGAAGTCATAAATAAATATCAAATAAAAGCTCAGTTTGTGTTTCTTAAACGATGATTTTTTGGTGCAGACATCATAAAATAGTTTGTAGTTGGTTTTATTTTAACAGGACTATTTCATTTAATCTGAATCTTTAAATGCTCAGCACCTGCCTAATCTCACATTTCCCATTCTGAGAATGTTGTAAAATATTAAGAATTTTCAACTTATTTCCGGAAATTTTTTACCAGATTTAAATAATTTTATTCAGTGAATGTCTTTTTTTCATTTGCATTTGCATTACATAAATGAGTAAGAATGTCTAGAAATGATTGGAATAATCTTACAGCAGTTTTTCAACAGTCTCCTAATAATAACTGTTAGATATATTGACTGGCTTTATGATTATTTCACTTCCAGGGGAGCATTGTTTTACATTGTATGCCTATAGGAATAACATTTTGCATTGTTTTCCACATAATTACATATTCCATTATTCCATAATTAAACTGGGATTTAATGAGTTAAAAAAAAATGTTAATAATCAGCAAATCACAAGCTCCAAAATAAACTCACCAAAGAAGCAGCATGAAGTATAAACGTTAAGCTTGCCACGTTTTCCTTTTTAATATAGAAGCGTGTATTGATAATAACTTATTTTGAGATTTTCAATTATAAGATGTACAGAGTGCCATCATGTGTTGCCATTGTTCAGTTTTAATGTTGAATTAACTGTGTGGACTCTCCTGTATCCAGTTCTGTTCTGTGCACAAATGAAAGATTAATGGTATACATGCTGAATAATCTAATTACTGAGCTAAAATTCAGGTCTTTTTATTGCATTTTTAAAAATCAAACTGGTTTTATCCGATACAAGACACGATAACATGCTGATTGCACTTAATTGAGTAATTGCCAGACAGTATCTAATTATTGATGTGAATATGCTGCTGCATATTTAACTGCCTGTAGAGATTTTACATGTTTACTATGTGCAAAATTGTTGATAAGATCTCATTTTGTCAATGATGCTCTAATTCTGTGGCATAAATGTACTAAAACTGCATTACAGCTGAAATCAAAAAGCCCTGCAAGCAACAGAATAGAATAGAAAAGACTAGAATCCTTCAGATGTTAATTCTCATATACTTGTGCATTATACTAATTTGTTTTATATTGTTGCTTTTATATTATATTGCTGCTATTTGTGATGATTTTAATCAGTTACTAAAGCACTAATCCACTGCTGAATGTGAGTAACATTGGAGGAAAATCTCTAACACATCTTATTGCTTTTTGTAAAACCGACAAAAATAATATTATAAAATATATATATAGCAATGTTTAATTGATAAATTATTCATATAAAATGCAGTGGTATGTTTTGCTAAATTTCCTTTGGGATCAATAAAGTATATCTATCTATCTATCTATCTATCTATCTATCTATCTATCTATCTATCTATCTATATCTGTGTTTATCTATCTGTCTATCTAGCTATCTAGCTATCATCTATGTTTGTATGACGAGTAATTTAAGAGGGTTTGAATGTGGCTCAGCCTGTCAGATTTTACAACCAGAATGTTTTTGCAGTTCTTATGTGCCATTTCAGAGAAAATTTTGACCCCCTTCTTCGTCTCCTCTTCCATCAGGTAGCCATTTCTTCAGCCGGAGCTCTGGCTCCCCCCGCAGCGTGGTGTGTGAGATGGAGCTTCCTGATATCCAGGCGTCTCTGGACATGTATGATGAGAACAAGTCATGAGGACACGCCTCCTTGTGACCTTTTCGCCCCCCTGTGCCCTTCCCAAGTCCCAGCCTGAGGGGGCAAATACTTTCCTACTGAAACCAGAAGTTTGGACAATGACAACAATGACAATGGCGACTGATTTTACTGTTGGAGAATGTACTTCTGACCAGAGGGTTTGGGCTGGACATGAAAACCCTCCTTATACTTCCAGACCTTTTTTCTTTCTCTCTTTGACGTTCTCAGACTCTCTTTTTAGAGAGTTTGTTCATTTCTTTGCTCTTTTCGATTCTGCTGCTGTTGTCTGACTGAACCTGTTCCATGTACGTTCTCTGCTAATTGTTTTTAATGTCTGATTGCGTATTTGGTTGTGACGGACAGTCTGGACTGGAGGACAGATACATGAGCCACTTTCGTAGCTAAAAGCTTCTGAACTCTTCCTCTATGTGATGTGAGCTAAATGCAGTTTACTGTCCTTCGTGCTGACCAAATTAGCACTCAAAATGAAACTTCTAAAGACAAATCAGCATTTCTTCCCTTGTAGAACAAAAAAGTATTTCTCTGTATATAGAAAAAGCGTTTTAAACCTGTATCTAATGACAAGCCTGGAATAACTACACCGAGTTCTACTCAGTCCTTTATAAAGGGGACCTAATATATACACAGTATGCCCAAAAGTGTCTAGACAACCCTGATAATTAATGGATTCTGGTACCTCAAGGGGCGACCACTGGTAAGAGCAATGTAATCTGTACAGAAAGGCATTGGCCATAGAGTAGAACGTTCTAGAGAGGTCACATACAAGCCTTTGATCTCTATAAGCAATGCCAAGTGTCTAGAGAGGTCTGAGGTCTAACAGTGAAAGGAGCTGCAGCTCTGTTGAAGACCATTGGAATGAGTTGGAGCTCTGTCAAACCCCTTTGGGATGAGTTGGAATGCTGTTGAAGACCTTTGGAATGAGCTGGAGCTCTGTCGAACCCCTTTGGAATGAGTTGGAGCTCTGTTGAAGACCCTTGGGATGAGTTGGAGCTCTGTCAAACCCCTTTGGGATGAGTTGGAGCTCTGTCAAACCCCTTTGGGATGAGTTGGAGCACTGTTGAAGCCTTTGGAATGAGTTGGAGCTCTGTCTAACCACTTTTGGATGAGTTAGAGCTCTGTCAAACCCCTTTGGGATGAGTTTAATTTAGAGCTCCACTGGCCACCGTTGGGATGAGTATGAGTGTTGTGAAGCTCCATTTGAGAGGTTTGGGATATGTTAGAGCTCCACTGACCACATTTGGAATGAATTGGAGTGATGAAGCTCCATTGTAGGTGCTTGAGGAAAGCCAGAGTGATGGAGATCCATTATACACATCTGGGTTGAGTTGAATTGCTGAAATTCCATTGAAGATCTTTGGGATGCCACTCAACTGACCTTCGTCACTCAATACTGTACCAAGAACTTCAGTGGAGCGCCATAAAAGTTCTTGGGATGATATTGAGTAATGAAGCTCAGCTGAACACTTTTGTAACGATGGGGTGCCATTTGTGATCCACACTGCAAACAAAGTGATATATTGACAACTAAAAGCATCTTTAATGTTGGTAATATAACTAATATTTATCATTATATTGAGATGGAAGAGCTTTGCAAATGTATAAAAGTAAAAATGTATTTTTTCAATTGGTTGAATAATCGTATATTATTCTTAGGATAGTGAAATAATAAGAAAAATTAGTAGACGTTTGAAATGGTTTCACTTCCAAATATATTTTTTGCAGAACTGGTCATCCAGCCTCAGTACTGGACCTCACGAACTCTCTTTTGGCTGCCGTCAAATCCTCACAGCAATGATCCAACATCTAATCAAGGCTTTCCAGCAGAGTACTGTTACTGCAGCAAAGGGGGACAAATTCGCTATTAATAGCCTCATTTCAGAAGAAAAACAAGCATAAACAGATGTCTGGATACTTTTAGACATAAAGTGTATATGAATATATCCAGTATTTGCATATATATATATATATATATATATATATATATACACATATATATATATATATATATATATACACATATATACATACATACATATATACATACATATACATACATACATACATACATATATATATATATGTGTGTGTGTATGTATATATAACACATCTATACATTCATATATATCTCTCAAGTGACCTCTTAGCACTGTTTGTCTCTCCTGGACCTTGTCGCTTGTACTCTTTGGTCTCTTGTGTCTGGTTTGTTTTTTTTTTTGTTGTTTTTTTGTTTTTGTTTTTTTTTTTGTATTTTGAGGGTGAAGATCTGTGATCACAAAGCAGCCTCACAGTCAGGGAACTGATTCTGGGTCACTATAGCTTTTTTTTCTTTCTTCCAGACAGGTACAATCAGTAGGGGTGGGGGGATGGGGGTTAGTAATCGTGACCCAGGGTTGGTGCTGTGCTCTGGGGCACTCTGTGGGAGCAGGTCCTGCTTTGTGTCGGTGGTGGAAATGGACGACCTGTGTTACATTCTGCCTCAGCATTAAAACTTGTCATAATTGCTTCTGTCTTGCTTCTTTTCGGCTATAAGTTACAGACAATAGACCTCTGAAGATGGATTGTCATTCTATAGTCACTGTCCTGCCCATATTAGGAGCCTATTATGGTTTAAGTAGATTCCCTTTATGGGAAAAATGAGCAGCATTTTCAGAAAACACTGTTATTGTGCCCTGTGGTAAAGTAATATGTTTCATTCTACTTACATTTCCCCTCCAACATTATTGGACCCTCTGAATTAAGAGGCTGTTAAGGAGACCAAACAGAAAACTAACATTACTACATACTGAATTGACATCATAAGACTGACCTCAGCAGCATGCTGTGACCAGTTTGGTATCTTGAAATATTGGCTTAGAATCATAAACAATATCTTATTGTTTCAAACGATTGATGATTCACTCGACGATCATCAAACGATTAATGATTCACTTTCTTTAGAACGTCATTATTTTCATAAAGTATCTCAAGATCATGTGAAAATAAAGTATTTTGAGATGCTGAATCAGTATTTCAAGAAAATGGGTCATAATTGTAAGATGTTTTCTGTATTTTGAGAACAGTTATTTTGATGTCAAAATTTAAAGAAAATAAGTCGTGAGAGACTAAGTCAATATTTAGAGAAAATGAGTCACTTTTAAGTTTCTAAGACATTGAAAGAGAATGAGTCATTTTGAGTTTCTAAGTCAAGACTTAGAGAAAAGTAGTCATCATTTTGAGTAGCAGTCTACATTTTGACATACGGCTGATGGAAACAGGAGAAAAACTAAAAGCGATTATACTAAAGGATGTTTGTAGATTTTATGTAGATTTTATCATTTCAGTGCAGATTGTTTGTATTTTGACTCAAACAGTCTCATAGTTCAGAGGCCCCAGTAAGACTGGGGGAGCATATTTTTAGAGCAAAACATATCAGGTTTGGAACAATTTTTGAGTCCTATTTTTACTAAAATTTCATTTATTTTTCTCTAAAAGAAAACCTTTTTTCTTCACTTTTTACACCAAAGAGAAGAACAAAATAAAAAAACTTCAGTTTCTATATATATATATATATATATATATATATATATATATATATATATATATATATATATATATATATATATATATAATATATAATATATATATATATATATATATATATATATATATATAACATTTCGTTCATGGAAACAAAGACACAAATTAAATATGCAGCAAAAAATTAAAAAAAATAAAAATACATTCAGAGAAAAGGGAATTCGTGCTCAAAGTGCACTTCCGCTCAGTGTAAGTCATCGCTGTGGCCACCAGGGGGCGATAGTGCACTTTACGGTTTCACAGGCAGCTGAAAAGCGAAGATCAGCACAGCTGAAAGCGAAAGTTCGGAGAGTTTGGTGGAGAGTTTGGTGGAGAGTTTGGTGGAGCTGGGTGGAGAGCTGGGTGGAGCGTTTGGTGGAGCGTTTGGTGGAGTTGGGTGGAGAGCTGGGTGGAGCGTTTGGTGGAGAGCTGGTGGAGAGCTGGTGGACAGTTTGGTGGAGAGCTGGTGGAGAGTTTGGTGGAGCGTTTGGTGGAGCGTTTGGTGGAGAGCTGGTGGAGAGTTTGTGGAGCTGCGGTGTCGCAGGTAATGATATTTTACTGCGAATGGCTCTCGTAGAAGCATTTACTCTTTTATTATCTTGCCATTTTCTGCTGGCTCGTTTGTCCAATGGAGAATTACTGGAGATGAATGAGGTCACAGTAGGAGGAACTTTCAGACGGAGCTCGAGCTTAGAGCAGCACATTCAGACATGGAGACACATTCAGGTAAGGAAACTCAAAAACACACCTGTACAGGTAATCGCTGCACACAGAGACACTGTGATTCACTGGGGCTGTTTTGTGGGTTTAAATCTGTAAAGCAGGCGGTTTTACACGTAACCAAACCTCATTTCCCCCTTGATTTCATTAGAAACACCGACCTTGTGCTTCCACTAACTGGCCACCAACCTTGCGCTTCCACTAACTGGCCACCAACCTTGCGCTTCCACTAACTGGCCACCAACCTTGCGCTTCCACTAACTGGCCACCAACCTTGCGCTTCCACTAACTGGCCACCAACCTTGCGCTTCCACTAACTGGCCACCAACCTTGCGCTTCCACTAACTGGCCACCAACTGGCCACCAACCTTGCGCTTCCACTAACTGGCCACCAACCTTGCGCTTCCACTAACTGGCCACCAACCTTGCGCTTCCACTAACTGGCCACCAACCTTGCGCTTCCACTAACTGGCCACCAACCTTGCGCTTCCACTAACTGGCCACTTTTATAGAAACACCAACCTTGCGCTTCCACTAACTGGCCACTTTTATAGAAACACCAACCTTGCGCTTCCACTTACTGGCCACCAACCTTGCGCTTCCACTAACTGGCCACTTTTATAGAAACACCAACCTTGCGCTTCCACTTACTGGCCACCAACCTTGCGCTTCCACTTACTGGCCACTTTTATAGAAACACCAACCTTGCGATTCCACTAACTGGCCACCAACCTTGCGCTTCCACTAACTGGCCACTTTTATAGAAACACCAACCTTGCGCTTCCACTTACTGGCCACCAACCTTGCGCTTCCACTAACTGGCCACCAACCTTGCGCTTCCACTAACTGGCCACCAACCTTGCGCTTCCACTAACTGGCCACCAACCTTGCGCTTCCACTAACTGGCCACTTTATTGGAAACAATCTCTTGTGCTATTTCACTGCTGGGTTAAAAGGGAACAGTCCACTCAACTATCCATCCCACAGGGGCTCTGATGAAGGAATAGAAGATGGCTAACACAAAATATACATCAGTTGATGAGCTACAGTATAAACAAGGGAAGGGTTTCTTATAAAGTGACTGTGGAGGCTACACTAGATTCGCTCTTGAAAATGTAGGAAATTGTTGTTGTATTTAGTGGATCTGAACAAAACTCAGCCACACAGTTTGTCTCATTTACTCGCAAAAACAAAGCCCTATTTTGTAGTGCCCAGCTTGACCTCAAAAAGTCCACCTAGAAGAAATAATAAAGTCTAATTAGGTACCAATCTGTCAGCTTTTTCGGGAAACAAAATTGAAAAACACAACTGTGAGCTTGAACGCATTTGTTTTCAGAGCAAAAAGAAATCTGAACATGTGTTTTTTTTAAGTCATATACATATCCCGTGTTTCATCGATCTCAGTGGGAGAGTGCAGTGCTAAATTGGGACAAATGCTAATTAGTTATTTTATGGGACCAAAGCATCTCTGCATGGCTCCACATATGAAACTCTCAAAAGTTTTGCTCCACTTCTCACCATGCCTAAGAACACCACCCTTCCCCATGGTAAAATTGCAGTAATGCATGACCTCTGATGGCTTATTGTTTCAGTATGTCACGATTATGATTAAAATATGATGTACTGTCCTGCTCTAGTGTGAACAGCACTAATGCTACATGCTTTGCTTTGTTTGCTTTTTTTTTTTTTTTTTTTTTGGTTAATTAGGCCTCAGTGAAAAGGCAGGCCTATCTGAACTCTCACTCCATGGACTTTCAGCTACCAGCCAAATATGGACTCAACCAGTTCTCCCACCTCTCACCAGGACAGTTCAGAGGTTCTTCTCTGTTCCTCCTTCAATAACACTTGTTCAGTCAACTGAATATCAGCCAAAAAACATAAATCGTTTTTTTTGTTATTAGTTAATGAAAAAACATTAACAACAACATTCCCATCTGCCCGCATGAGATGTTTGAATTCTTAAACCAGTTTTAAAATATGAATTAAAGTGATCGTTTGGCTGTCAAATTGACACAGTTCCTCCCCCCTTACTTTAAGCCTAACCCCTAACAGACTTGATTATGAGGTTTCTAACACTGTATGAAATACTAGAGGCAGGAGATATAGCTATAATATTCTGTAACATAGATATAATGTGATATGTGAAGAAATGTTTATACATACATACAGTGGTGCTTGAAAGTTTGTGAACCCATTAGAATTTTCTATATTTCTGCATAAATATGACCTAAAACATCATCAGATTTTCTGATGTCCTCAAAAGAGATAAAGAGAACCCAGTTAAACAAATGACACAAAAATATTATCCTTGATCATTTGTTAATTGAGGAAAATCATCCAATATTACATAATTGTGAGTGGCAAAAGTATGTGAACCTTTGCTTTCAGTATCTGGTGTGACCCCCCTGTGCAGCAATAACTGCAACTAAACGTTTCTGTTAACTGTTGATCAGTCCTGCACACCAGCTTGGAGACATTTTAGCCCATTCCTCTGTATAGAACACCTTCAACTCTGGGATGTTGGTGGGTTTCCTCACATTAACTGCTCGCTTCAGGTCCTTTCACAACATTTCGTTGGGATTAAGGTCAGGATTTTGACTTGGCCATTCCAAAACATTAACTTTATTCTTTAAGCATTCTTTGGTAGAACGACCTGTGTGCTTAGGGTTGTTGTCTTGCTGCTTGACCCACCTTCTCTTAAGATTCAGTTCATGGACAGATGTCCTGCCATTTTCCTTTAGAATTCTCTGATATACTTCAGAATTCATTGTTCCATCAATGATGGCAAGCCGTCCTGGCCCAGATGCAGCAAAACAGGCCTAAACCATGATACTACCACCATGTTTCTCAGATAGGATAAGGTTCTTATGCAGGAATGCAGTGTTTTCCTTTCTCCAAACATAATTAAGATACACTTTTTAATCCCACCAAGGGGGAAATTTCACCTCCGCATTTAACCCATCCGTGAAGTGAAACACCACATACACACACTAGTGAGCACACACACCCTAGGGGGCAGTGAGCACACTTGCCCGAAGCGGTGGGCAGCCCTATCCACGGTGCCCGGGAGGCAAATGAAAATGCTTTTCATTTAAACCAAAATGGTCTCATCTGTCCACAAAACATTCTTCCAATAGCCTTCTGGCTTGTCCATGTGATCTTTAGCAAACTGCAGACAAGCAGCAATGTTCTTTTTGGAGAGGAGTGGCTTTCTCCTTGCAAACCCTGCCATGCTGACCATTGTTGTTCAGTGTTCTCCTGATGGTGGACTCATGAACATTAACATTAGCAAATGTGAGAGAGGCCTTCAGTTGCTTAGAAGTTACCCTGGGGTCCT
Source organism: Pygocentrus nattereri (assembly GCF_015220715.1). Classification (NCBI taxonomy): domain Eukaryota; kingdom Metazoa; phylum Chordata; class Actinopteri; order Characiformes; family Serrasalmidae; genus Pygocentrus; species Pygocentrus nattereri. Next base: position 31,985,349 of record NC_051218.1, on the reverse strand, counting down.
TTGTGACCTCGGTGACTTTTACACGCCTTGCTCTTGGAGTGATCTTTGTTGGTCGACCACTCCTGGGGAGGGAAACAATGGTCTTGAATTTCCTCCATTTGTACACAATCTGTCTGACTGTGGATTGGTGGAGTCCAAACTCTTTAGAGTTGGCTTTGTAACCTTTTCCAGCCTGATGAGCATCAACAACTCTTTTTCTGAGATCCTCAGAAATCTCCTTTGTTCAGGCCATGATACACTTCCATAAACGTGTTGTGAAGAGCAGACTTTGATAGAGCCTCGTTCTTTAAATAAAACAAGGTGCCCACTCACAACTGATTGTCATCCTATTGATAAACACCTGACTCTAATTTCACCACCAGATTAACTGCTAATTCTACAGGTTCACATACTTTTGCCACTCACAAAAATGTAATATTGGATCATTTTCCTCAATAAACAAATGAAGTATAATATTTTTGTGTCATTTGTTTAACTGGGTTCTCTTTATCTACTTTTAGGGCTTCAATATGACACTGAGTGTTTCAGCTATGCTAATGTACTGGGTTTAAACACCCCAGGTGGTTGCGTTGATCTGAATTTTCATGGCAAACTATCACTTTAATGAAACATACAGAACAGATTGTCTGTTATTAGTCAGATTTGTGACTGCTTGCATATTTCAGATATTTATCTCCAAGCTTGGCCTGAGATTGCTCCCAAATACAACATGACCAATCATGACCGCCCTAGATCTGAGCACTACCTTCCGCGGTTTGACTGGAGAGAGCATGGAGCTGTCGGCCCAGTTCAGAACCAGCAGTCGGTATGTTCCACCAAACAGGAGCATATTAGAGACTTTATAGTAGAGACCATTAGATACTAAATAGCACATTATTTTTTTTATGGTGATATGAACCAGGAGTCGCCATAACTACAACACAAAGCCATTTTATTTACTATCCAAAGCCACCAGTGAACCTACACATGTCTTCTGAGATTTAGATGGACTGTTGACGATGATGATAGTGAAGTAGTGGAAAATCTGAAAGAAGTTTTTTTGGGGACTGTTTAGCTTCACAATGCTCTGCATGTATCCCTCTACCCTCTGTGAATGGTTTAAAAAAAAAAATGTTTTCTTTGTTTCATGATAGTTTTGTAATGTCCCAGACATCAGGCAGCATTTACAGTGTCAGAAACCACATAATTGAGTCTGCAAGTTCAGTTGAGTCTGTGTTGTGTTCCTGCAGTGTGGGGGATGCTGGGCCTTCAGCGTGGTGGCGGCGATCGAGGCGGTCCGTGTGAAAGACGGAGGAATGCTGCAGGATCTGAGTGTTCAGCAGGTTATAGACTGTGATTACAAAAGCCAGGGCTGTAACGGAGGGTCCACAATCTCCGCTCTGGAGTGGCTCAAACAGGTACCGCAGGAGTCATTTGTAACAATAATTGTATGGTGTAAAAACATTGTAATACGTAAGAGGCATATATGTCTTTTACGTGACTGTAAGTCACTGTAACGGTTTCAGTTTATGTGTTTTTATTTTTCCAGACTAAAGAGAAGGTGGTGAATGAGACAGATTATCCATATAAAGCTGAGACGGGACTGTGCCGGGTTTTCCCTCAGCTCTACGGCGGAGTCTCGGTGAAGGACTATACTGCGTTTGACTTCAGGTAGAAAACACAAAGAAAGTGAAAGAAATTGTGGAGAAGTGTTTTTATATATGTAATACATACAACACAACATATAGGTACTTACATATGCTGTACATACAAAACATGAGATGTTTACATATAAATGCTTAATATCTTCTATAATATGTGCATCTATATACAAACACATAAGGTGATAAGTGATGATGCTGAAATACATATGAGATTATATTTAGGTACAAATTTAATATATATGTAAGCGAAACATTGTTAAGTATATACTTGCATATATATAGAAAACACATTGAGTGTATTATTATAACTAATATAATTAATACTTATCTGCACATAATATAATTGATTATATATTAGGCAATATGTGATACTGAAATACTTATGACATATATAGTTACAATACATATGGGATATATTGTTACATAATACATATGGGACAGTAGTAGTAGCACTAGTAGTAGCACTAGTAGTAGCACTAGTAGTAGCAGTAGTAGTTTAAAGGAAGACCACACTGAGCTTCGTTCTAACAACCACACTTTTCTTTAGCGCAGAAGAACTCAGCCTTTAAATTGTCTTCTGGCCAGTCTCCATTAACCAGAGCCAGCATAGCTCTGCCAGGGGAGTCAGTAATTATCATTACTCCTTTTTACATGAATTAATGCATCATTAATACAGATAATGCATTAATCTATAAATAATGCACATGTATGGCCCTTGGGCCATATACCATTGCACGTGTGTGTGTGTTTGCTGTGTCACTGAACTGTAGGTTATGTTTGGGGTCAGGGCCACAGCTCTTTTCACATGTACACTCTTGCTGCTCTCTAAACATCAATACGGGCAGTTTTTCCTGGTAGTGCTTGAATAAATTGAATAGTTCTCACCATCTTTTGTGATTTAAATTACTGCATTACTTATATGTGCAATCAGTCTGCAGAATATAACACTATGCTTTTCTGAATATGTGGATATCGTCACACCTTGTCAGTACTTGCTTTATAATAAAGAGAGCAAAGCTAGCCCTGTTTAGCTGGAGTTCAGTGCAACACGGTATGCCAGATATAATTTCACTGATTTTGATAGTGTTTTTTAAAATGTAGCACTACTCTTTCTCTTTTCTCCTCTATCTGATCAGATCTCTGAAAAAGTGAATATTGTGGTATGTATGATGCGTTTACGTATTTGAACCATCATGTACCATATACAAGGGGGGGAAATGTCAGGAAGTTATAAAAATAGATACAACCAAAGCCTAATTCACTCTTCACTGGCTTCCTCCCAAGTTCCATATCAACTACAAGATCTAGCTGACATTTCAAGCTGTATCTTACTGATAGGCTTAACTGTTAGTGTCCAGATCACTTCACTCCGCTGGGGCTGCTCACTGCAAACCTCTAGGATCTCTTACAGCTCAGTTAGTGGAAGATTAGTTTCTTATAGAGCTCCTAAATTCAGTATTCCAGAGAATACAACACAGTTAAAAAAAGATGCACTGATTGCGAATGTGTTGTACATGGTTCTATAAAGAATGTTTTATGGAAATTCTACAACCCCAATTCCAATGAAGTTGGGATGCTGTGTAAAACATAAATAAAAACAGAATACAATGATTTGCAAATCCTTTTCAACCTATATTCAATTGAATACACTACAAAGACAAGATATTTAATGTTCAAATGGATAAACTTTATTGTTTTCTGCAAATATTCACTCATTTTGAATTTGATGCCTGCAACACATTCCAAAGAAGTTGGGACAGGGGCAACAAAAGACTGGGAAAGTTGAGGAATGCTCAAAAAACACCGGTTTGGAACATTCCACAGGTGAACAGGTTAATTGGAAACAGATGAGTGTCATGATTGGGTATAAAGGGAGCATCCCTGAAAGGCTCAGTTGTTCACAAGCAAGGATGGGGCGAGGTTCACCACTTTGTGAACAACTGCGCAAGTAAATAGTCCAACAGTTCAAGAACAATGTTTCTCAACATGCATTTCATCATCTACAGTCCATAATATCATCAGAAGATTCAGAGAATCTGGAGAAATCTCTGCAAGTAAGCAGCAAGGCAGAAAACCAACAATGAATGCCCGTGACCTTCGATCCCTCAGGCGGCACTGCATTAAAACCGACATCATTCTGTAACGGATATTACCACATGGGCTCAGGAACACTTCAGAAAACCATTGTCAGTGAACACAGTTCGTTGCTCCATCTACAAGTGCAAGTTAAAACTCTGCCACGCAAAGCGAAAGCCATATATCAACAACACCCAGAAATGCCGCCGGCTTCTCTGGGCCCGAGCTCATCTGAGATGGACTGACGCAAAGTGGAAAAGTGTCCTGTGGTCTGACGAGTCCACATTTCAAATTGTTCTTGGAAATCATGGACGTCGTGTCCTCCAGGCCAAAGAGGAAAAGGACTGCCCGAATTATCAGCACAAATTTCAAAAGCCAGCATCTCTGATGGTATGGGGGTGTGTTAGTGCCCATGGCATGGGTAACTTGCACATCTGTGAAGGCACCATTAATGCTGAAAGGTACATGCAGGTTTTGGAACAACATACAGTGTATCACAAGTGAGTACACCCCTCACATTTCTGCAGATATTTAAGTATATCTTTTCCTGGGACAACACTGACACAATGAAAAAGTCTGTGTGAAGCTTATATAACAGTGTAAATTTATTCTTCCCTCAAAATAACTCAATATACAGCCATTAATGTCTAAACCATCAGCAACAAAAGTGAGTGCACCCCTAAGAGACTACACCCCTAAATGTCCAAATTGAGCACTGCTTGTCATTTTCCCTCCAAAATGTCATGTGACTCGTTAGTGTTACTGGGTCCCAGGGGTGCATAGGGAGCAGGTGTGTTCAAATTTGTAGTACAGCTCTCACACTTGCTCATCTTGCTGGTCACTGAAAGTTCCAACATGGCACCTCATGGCAAAGAAAACTCTGAAGATCTTAAAAGACGAATTGTTGCGCTATATGAAGTTGGCCAGGGCTACAAGAAGATTGCCAACACCCTGAAACTGAGCTGCAGCACAGTGGCCAAGATCATCCAGCGTTTTAAAAGAGCAGGGTCCACTCAGAACAGACCTCGTGTTGGTCGTGCAAAGAAGCTGAGTGCACATGCTCAGCGTCACACCCAAATGCTGTCTTTGAAAGATAGTCGCAGGAGTGCTGTCAGCATTGCTGCAGAGATTGAAGAGGTGGGGGGTCAGCCTGTCAGTGCTCAGACCATACGCCGCACACTACATCAAATTGGTCTGCATGCCTGTCACCCCAGAAGACATGTCAACAAAGGACATGGATTACTGGAACCATGTCCTATGGTCTGATGAGACCAAGATTAATTTGTTTGTTTCAGATGGTCTCAAGCATGTGTGGCGGCAATCAGGTGAGGTGTACAAAGATAAGTGTGTCATGACTACAGTCAAGCATGGTGGTGGGAATGTCATGGTTTGGGGCTGCATGAGTGCAGCAAGTGTTGGGGAGTTACATTTCATTGAGGGACACATGAACTCCAATATGTACTGTGAAATACTGAAGCAGAGCATGATCCCCTCCCTCTGGAAATTGGGTCGCAGGGCAATGTTTCAGCATGATAATGACCCCAAACACACCTCTAAGATGACCACTGTTTTATTGAAGAGGCTGAGGGTAAAGGTGATGGACTGGCCAAGCATGTCTCCAGACCTAAACCCAATAGAACATCTTTGGGGCATCCTCAAGTGGAAGAAGGAGGAGCGCAAATTCTCGAATAACCACCAGCTCCGTGATGTCGTCATGAAGGAGTGGAAAAGCATTCCAGTGGCAACCTGTGGAGCTCTGGTAAACTCCATGCCCAGGAGAGTTAAGGCAGTTCTGGAAAATAATGGTGGCCACACAAAATATTGACACTTCAGGAACTGTCTCTTAGGGGTGCACTTACTTTTGTTGCCGGTGATTTAGACATTAATGGCTGTATATTGAGTTATTTTGAAGAATAAATTTACACTGTTATATAAGCTGCACACAGACTACTTTTCATTGTCATTTTGTCATTGTTGTCCCATGAAAAGATATACTTAAATATCTGCAGAAATGTGAGGGGTGTACTCACTTTTGTGATACACTGTATGTTGCCATCCAAGCAATGTCTCTTTCAGGGACGTCCCTGCTTATTTCAGCAAAACAATGCCAAGCTACATTCTACACGTGTTAAAACAGCGTGGCTTCGTAGTAAAAGAGTGCAGGTACTAGACTGGCCCGCCTGCAGTCCAGACCTGTCTCCCATTGAAAATGTGTGGTGCATTATCCATCCATCCATTTTCTAAGCTGCTTCTCCCTCAGGGTCGCGGGGCATTATGAAGCACAAAATATGACAACGGAGACCCCGGACTGTTGAGCAACTGAAGTTGTATATCAAGCAAGAATGGGAAAAAATTCCACCTACAAAGCTCCAACAATTAGTGTCCTCAGTTCCCAAACTCTTATTGAGTGTTGTTAAAAGGAAAGGTGATGTAACACAATGGGGGAAACATGCCCCTGTCCCAACTTCTCTGGAACGTGTTGCAGGCATCAAATTCAAAATGAGTGAATATTTGCAAAAACAAAGTTTATCCGTTTGAACGTTAAATATCTTGTCTTTGTAGTGTATTCGATTGAATATAGGTTGAAAAGGATTTGCAGTTCATTGTATTTTGTTTTTATTTATGTTTTACACAACGTCCCAACTTCATTGGAATTGGGGTTGTATATAGGACCAAAAAGGTTCTTCTGTTGTTACAAGCTTGACATTGTAGGAGTATCTGTGCTATAAAGAACCATTTTCAAAACCATGTACCACATTTTATTCATCAGTCAACATACAAAGAAACATTTGGGCATGAAATGGTTCTATGTAGAACTCATGGTCATAACTAGAACCAATGCCTTTACTAAAGAATATCAGAAGAACCATCTTTTTTTAAGCATGTGGGAATAAAACACATTTGTTTTGGCTAGAATATGTCAGTGTTGTTGCTCATTTAGTCTTGTTTGTAATTGTGCTGTTGTGTTTTTACCTTGCCAGTGTTGTATTGATATTCCTGTCTTAAGCAGTTTGAGATTTTAAAGCTTAAATGAAAAATGCCGTTTTAATAAAGATTTGTTACTATTATAAATAGTAATCGCAAAATCCAGAAGGAGTGTATATATAGTATACAATAAATAGTCAGGTGCAAATAACAGCAGTATGAGGTAGAAGCTGTACATCTTAATACTGGTAATACTGATATAGTGGAGGCACTGATTCAGTACAGCAGCAGAGATAAATAAGTGGACATGAAGTGTCATTGCAGTGATGCCTAATTGGAATTTAAGAGTCTTACGGCTTCAGGGAAGAAGCTGTTTCTCAGTCTGGTTGTTTTACTCTTAATGCTCCGCAACCTCCTACCTGAGGTGAGCGGGACAAAAAGTGTGTGCTGGATGAGTGGGGTCCTTCATGATGCCAGTGGCCCTTTTCCTGCATCTGGAGGTGTAAATAGAATAGAATAGAATTCAACTTTATTGTCATTGCGTATGTCACAGGTACAAAGCAACGAAATGCAGTTTGCATCCATCCAGAAGTGCTTAGCAGCAATATAAATATGTATCTTACAATGTACAGTAAGTATAGTGTATATACAGGTTAAAAAAATATGAGGGGGTATGAACATGAAGGGGGTTATACAGGTTATAAACAAGAATGTACAGGTTATAAATATGAGGGGTATAAGTACTATGAACAGGTTATAAATATGAATGTTGTTTATCATTTGCTCTTTTGTATCAAACAGAAGTTCTCTACAGAAAAAAGCTGTTACACTTGATACATTTTTTCCAGGAGATATTCCACATTATGTACTTAGATTAGATTAGATTCAACTTTATTGTCATTGTGCAGAGTACAAGTACAGGGCCAATGAAATGTAGTTAGCATCTAACCAGAAGTACAATATATAACATTATTTACATAAAGTGCGGTGGTAACAGTGACCAGTGCATAAATATAACTGTTATATACATGTGTGTACAAGTGAAATGTGAAATATGTAATATAAAATATGAAACATACAATATAAAATATACAGTGTTATATATGCAGTGTTATATGTATCTATATATCTGTGTATTAAGTTTATATACAGGAATGTACATATTGAATATATAGTATATAATATACATATATACATAAAGTGAGATATGCAGTAATATGATACTTAAACATCATGGGTGCCAATAATGGTGAGCAGGACTGTATATACACTGCTACTATGTATGGCATAGTTGGCTCTCTTGGCAGATAAAAGGGCCTGGCTCTGACAATCGCAAACTCCTCCAGTGGTGAGCAGTGACTAGAGACTAGTGCCGCGTTTTTACACCATTCAGTGTTGATGTAAGCACACAGTCCTCCACCTCGAGTCTTACCACACAGCTCAGTGTCTCTGTCCGCACGGAAGTACAGCAGACCATCGAACTAGACAGCTAAGTCTGGAGTGGAGCTACTCATCCATGTCTCCATAAAAACAAAAACACAGCAGTCTCTGAACTCACGCTGGGTAGCCCACTGAATCCAGAGGTAGTCCAGTTTATTCTACAAGGAACAAACAAGGAGAGAAGTGATGGAATGGCTGGTCATCTGGGGTTAGCCATTAGCCTAGCGTGCATCCCGGCTCGCTTGCCTCACTTCCACCTTCTCGCGCATCACTTTCGGCCAGCAGACTCACGAAGCGCCATGGATCGTAGCAGGCCTAGTTGTGCAGCTCCTCTTCTTTGTTTGGAAGCAGAGATTGTGACTGATTTTTTATCTGTAGCAGGCTCTGGCGATGATAGATGGTGGTGCTGGTTGTAGCAGTCATGATATTTGGTTTTGGTCAGGTTACACAACAGATAGTAAACAAAAAAAAAAAATAGCGAAAGCACCATTTTGCTGTTCTTGAAGTGGCTGCAGCTATCCGACGTGCCACCAGAACCAGAATGTGTGAGCAGTCAATGCCGACTTCGGCTTTCAAATCAAGATATTAAGAAAGACACTTTGTTTGGAGGTGTTGATGCTACCAAATCAATAAGTTACCCTTGAGTCCTGGTTATGCATTGTCGCCCACAATAACATATCCAGACATCTGTAATTACCTTAAATACTGCATCAGTTCACACTGCAAGAGCTAAAAGCACACAAGTCACTAGTCATGTAGTTATTTGCTCTGTGAAAGGGTCAGCGAGATTCTGTCTTTACCATAAACTACACCATCAAACGCTGTCGTCTTTGCAAAAGTGAGTAACAGCTGCATATCTGTGTTTAATGGGGTTCATCAGTGAGGGCATTTTCTTGATTTTGTGCTTATCTTCTTAAACTCTTCTTTAAAGTCTTCTCATATAACATGACACTTATATATTTCATATCAAAATGCTCCATTATCTTCATCACTTTCCAAAAACGCTGCAGCAACTTCAGCAGCTGTAAACTCTGGACATCATTTTACATGTGACTCTATGTGGACTGAATGGTTTCCAGCATGAGGGGTCAGTCTTTAGTGATTTCCTGAGTGTCTATTGGTAAGTTTCACACAAAATGTAGATGGACACACGAATCCACCAGTTCCACACGGTGAGAGGCAGATGACATGTATCTCAGCCCCTCTTCATAGCCTCATGCAGTAACTCCATATGGATGGAATTGAATGGAAAGGGCAACTCTATAGATTCAGGAACCGTTTTCACTGTATTTCTGCATGTTATTAACCCAAAGAGAGAGAAACATATAGACACATTGAATTTGATACATTGGCGAGTTTGTGGATCCAAATGGGTTCAGGTAACAGCCCTGTTAACATTCTGCAATTCTCTTAACTGCATTTACTGCCTAGCTAAAGCACAAGAGATCTAGATATAACTATATTGCGTAAATGAACCCTCAGTCAGTGTCAGTTGTCAATCATGAACAATTCTCAACCCTGGAAAATGATCAGAACTCCCAAACTCCTCTTTCATTGATATTCTGTGTTTACTAGCAACTGCACCATCGAACATCATCATGATCACAAACATGAGAAACAGCTGCATAGCGCTGTTGTTGGAATAAAACTCGTATCTCCAAAATGACAACTTTATGGGAGAAGGTAAAAACCTTATTTACATTGAATGTAAGTCAGTGGAACCAGAATTTTTTCCAAATAATTTTTGACCAATTTTTTTGGTCCATTCATCATGATGTTTACATACGATGGACAGGGCAACAGGCATTTTCAAATTATGTCAAAAGCTGAAAAACTTTTGTGGGGGTTTTGTTGTGACAGCAGCGATATCTGTGTTTGCTGTGGTTAATCAGGGTTAGCTAGACATTAGCTCAAGCTAATGTGAGCCCTGCCAATGCAGTAGTTATAACAGCATAAGTGATGCTAAGCAGTAGCGATCTAGACACAAATAGATTGCAAAAAGCAATCAGTCAATGTCAAAAATGATAAACTCCTCAGAGCTCCTCCTCCTGCTAACTGTGTCCAACTGATGACATCAGATTTTGGTAGTGTTTAGGAGGAGATGCTGAAAGTTTCTCCTGGTTATTCTCTCTATTAAAGATTTCTCCTGGGCTGGTTCAGCTCTTGAGCCTTGATGGCGTCAGGCAGTTGGAATGCTATGGAAGCTCACAGCGTTTTTATTTTCACAACATCCATGAAGCTCACAGTTCATCATGGCTATATTTTGTCAGTCTGGATGCTTTATTAACTCATACTGTACAAGCAGTTTCCCTATAAACACGGCTGTTATCGCTATGCTGATCAGTATCATGTCAACAATGTGGCAGCAGCAACAAACATTTTTATTGTTATTGCTGTTGTGCCAGCAGTATAGAATCTTTATTTGAGTATGCTGAAGTGAGTCCATGTGTGTCTACTGCAGTGGACAGGAGAAGCTGATGAAGGAGCGTTTGGTGGACTGGGGGCCTTTGGTGGTTATTGTGGATGCTACCAGCTGGCAGGATTACCTCGGAGGAGTCATTCAACACCACTGCTCCAGTCGCCATGCCAACCATGCTGTACTGATTGTCGGCTACGATACCACAGGTACACACTCACACACTGCACACATGCTTGTGAGTCCAGTTAAATGTTGCCGTGGGTTTAAAACTAAACATCTCTGGTTTAAGTGCTCTATTGACGTCTATTTGGGTTTATACAACAAAAGCAGTCCTAATTCTTTTTTACATGGCCTGATATGCAGTGCTGCTTGACCGTTTGTGAACTCTTTAACATTAAATGCATTTCTGCAAAAGTCTAACCTAAAATGACATCAGATGTTAAATTAAGTTAACATTAGATTAAGAGAACCCAGTTGAACAAATAGTATAATTGTATAGTAATTGTATAGTTCTTCATATGTTTGTTGAACAAAGTGATCCCACATTATATATGTTGGTCTTGAGTATAGGTGACTCTGGTGTAAGCGTGGATGATCCTACCCTACCCTGTTTCAAAGTCAACGTCTTAACCATCAAGGTCTAGTTTTTACCACATACATTTGTTAGCACATGCTTTGTCTCCCAGAAAAATGACTCCAAGATTAGGGCACATAATATTCTGGAAGAGCACAAAGAACCTCAGGGTAACATCTAAGGATGTCTCTCTTACACTGGCTAATATCAATGCTTATGAGTCTGCCATCAAGCAAACACTGAATAAGAATAGTGTGTCTAAGCACTAGAACATTATTGTATTGCACTGTGTATTGTAGTATACTGTATTTTATTGCATTGAATGGCACAGAGTTCTGTGTTTAACTCTGCTCCTTTTTCTCTCTGTATCTACAGTGACTTTTTGTTTCTAGCAGTATCTGAGCTCAGGACTGTCTTTCTCTCTAACCTGTTGGTAACTAGCAAAAACACTTTCTCTAGATTGACAAAGCACTTCTTTTAAGTCGCTCTGGATAAGAGCGTCTGCTAAATGCTGTAAATGTAAATGCAGAACACAAGAGGGAATGTGTTATCCTAAAATAATATCACAGCTGTGATTTGGTCGCAGGCACAAGCCTAAGTCATGATGTTATTTTGCAATAACAAACAAACTTGGGGGTTTTATTGCTTTTATACAACATTTAAATAATTGAAGTAAGAAATAAATAAATTGGGCCGTGAACGCGTCATTTACTGTGTTAATGTTGGCGATTCCTTCCGCCAAATTATAGTTCCTTAACAAGCAGCTTGTTGCTACATCACAGTAACGAGCTCCGCCCACTCGCTGCACAGCTGGCAGTTCGTTCTCCAGCTCCTTACACGGACCAGCTGACAGTTTGGGAGTATAGTGTAGTCTCGTCTTCAGTGTCTGACCAAATCAGTCATGGGCTGGAGGTTAGGGAACCAGCCTCTTGACCGGAAAGTCGCCGGTTAGATCCCCAGAGCCGACAGAACATGACTGAGGTATCCTTGAGCAAGACACCTAAGCCCCAACTGCTCCCCGGGCGCTGCGGATTGGGCTGCCCACAACTCCACCCCTAGTGTGTGTGTGTGTGTGTGTGTGTGTGTGCTCACTAGAGTGTGTGTGGTGTTTCACTTCACAGATGGGTTAAATGCGGAGGTGAAATTTCCCCGTTGTGGGACTAATAAGGGTCTCTTAATCTTAATCGGCTGTTGGTCAAATGTGATCTTAAAAGTATCCATTTTCTGTTTGTGGCAAAGTAAGAAGTAAAAACGTTTAAATGACTTAAGCCTCTCCTACAGCTGTCAAAGTCGTTGCTTAGCAATGACGTCTCGGAGGAGTGATACAGTGTTAAAAAAAAAACAACTTGATGTTATGGTGAAATATCAGCACGGTTAGAATGCTTCTCAACCAATCAGCTTGCGTGGCCGAACTAACTGTTGTATAAATAGAATTAGCATGGAGAAAGCCACTCAGGAACATTTTCTTCTTGTTTAAAATTTCCTAAACACCACATGGAGTCAGATGACTGCTGACATTATGTTGAGAAACAGACAAATTAGATCTAATGACTTAAATGAGAACTGTTATATTTGGCAAAAACTGAACACTGTTTTTCAGCATAACGAACCTCATCATAGTTGATGAAGCTGTGAATTCTGGATTGTATCAGCAAATTCAGTGTAGAAATGTGCATATGGCTAAAGACCACAAAATTCAAAGCAGCACTATGTTAATAGGCTTTCTTCTGATTGTCTTTCCTGCATTTCATGCCTTGTACCTCATTCAAAAGCAGTTCATGCTGAAATGTACAAAAATTGTTTATAAATCTGGAAATTCTCAGGGCTGTTGGAGAAAATAAGCTTAGTATAGTTGTAATTATTATTATTACATATTATGTAAATATGTTTATGGTTGTCAACACAACTGGGATTCACTGAAAATTCTGTCTATGCAGCTTTGTTTGCATATTTGCTATGGTTTATGATTATCTTAATTCTCTGTCTTAATACTTATTTAGTAACTACTTTAAATTATTTGATTATTTTAAACTAGTATGTGCATTTTGTATAGACTCTAAGCCTGACTATGCCTGGGGACAGATGTTGTAGGTTTTTAGTCTAAAAATGGACAGTGCAGTTCCTTATAAAGACATTCTTACGAAATCCATAGTGATCAAAGAGATTTCGAGAGTTCACTGTGATTCAGGTCAGTGTCATTTTTTCAAGGACAACAGCATAAACACTGACTCATCAGTTTCAGTCACCGAAGGCCTGTGTGTGAGACCAGCTTGTGCTGTTTGTAATAAAAGCGGCAGTTTTTCAGGGAATAAAGCACTTTTCCCTAGCAGATTGTTTTTCCCCACAACTATTAATTAATTAATTAATTAATTAATTACACCATGCTCGTTTTCATCAGACTGGAGGGATTTTGTCCACATGACAAGTATTCTGGCACCTGAGCGCGTAGCGAAGCACACATCACCATATAGCTAAACACTTTTGCAGACTTGTATTAAGTAGCTCCAGAAAACTTCAGTGATGAGGAAGCATCAAGTACAGTTGACTTGTATGTCCGTTTATTGAAGTCCCAGTACTTCAATACAGTGTGTTGCAGTAATTTTAGTGGAATGTGCCCAGTAAGTGCCCAGTAAAGGGTGCATGTAACATAACAACAAGATAAATACACACACACCTCATATATGGGTTTAATGATTTAATACAGTAACATTTTTTTATACATACTGTGGGCTAATGCTGATATCCGTTCTCTTTTATGTACATATCCACCAGTACAGACACAAACATTTATAAAATGTAGAAATTGGGACTAAATTATCATTAACGCATGCGTTATCATTATCATGCAGCGTCACCTAAGCATCCTGCTCTAAATACTTCATCACATTTGACAGTTTAAATAATTTCTTCTGGTTTTAAACAATTATCTGACAAAATCAATATGATGCATCCCAAATATAGTAAAACAGTAAATATGACCCTCTATATATAGTGAATGAAAATGTCGAGCTTTTTATATATATATATATATATATATATATATATATATATATATATATATATATATATATATATATATATATATATATATAATATAATATAATGATGTAATGTGATGCGCATGTAAATTCATGTTTTGACTTTCAATCCATTATCAAAAATTTTCCTGTAGCAAAATAGTGTTTTGAGATGTTACCCCCAGATGGCACAGATCTGCACTCACACTCCTTTTAGCTGTTTTTCTGTTGGCATTTCAGAGTGGACACGCTGATGTGCATGGTATGAAAATGCTGTTTTTGAATGCATCTTTATTAGTGTGGGCTAAGGAGGCCAGTCTTAGCACAAGTTTAGAACACTTTATATGACATAAAACTAAATCATCAATAAGAAATGTGCCATTACTACTTAATTACTATTGACTTCTCATTAAAACAGCATTGCATTATGGTCTAATTAATGTCTGATATATAATGAGTGTAAATTTTCCCTCAGGCGAAGTGCCATTCTGGATCATTCGTAACTCCTGGGGTACGTCCTGGGGTGATGGGGGCTATGCTTACGTCAAAATGTGGGACAACATGTGTGGTACGTACAAACTACACACTTAAATGGTTCTTCAAGGGTTTTTCAGTAAAAAAAAAAAATGGTTTGATATAGAACATGAACATTCAAAGAACCCCTTTGCATGAGTAAGTGGTTCTTTGCATGGTGGTTCTGTATAGCACTAAAAAGGGTTCTTCTGTTGTAAATAAGCGTGACATAACTATAGAAGGTTTAAAACTCCCTTCTTTATGGTAAAAACAAGTGGTGTATTGCTTTTGTAAAACGGTGACCTATATATAAAGATAATAATAGACATAAACAAGAATTCCGCCATGAAATGTACTTCTTTTAGAGTATGGAATCATTGTCATGCAACCATGGACTGCTAAATGAGGTCACCCATTGCTGTATACTGCGGTCATTTCATGAACTTTTTAAACTTTTTGTCGTATAATGTTGAGCATATGATAGCATAGTATTTAATTATTATTAAATGCAAAAACTTTTGTTTTATAAGTACTTTTTGTTCACCAAATTCCCACTTATTTGGCACCAATCCAGTGGTGTCCCTCTTTTCATGCTGAGGCTGAATCTCAAATGGCTCCCTGCTCCCTACATAGTTCACTACCTAGGGATTTTACTGGATCCTGCACCCAGTGGTGCAAAATACAGCTAAGAAATAGTCAATTGGGACTCGGACACAACCTCACTGGACAAATGATGCACTATTTAGCGGTAGATGCAAGAATTTTTAAGCTCTCATAGCTAGCACACTATTTAGGGAATACAGAGCCATTTGGGATTCATCGTGGGTTTGACACGACTTCTGACTGAAACAGACATTTTAAGCATGTAATCAATTTAAGTGGTGATTTTTTTTTTTTTAGATGTTTATACTGCTGATTTACAGTTAATCATAATGTAAGTACTTTAATTTAAACCTGTGATATTAATGATGGAGTTGTGTAGGCTGTTAGCCTGTTCTTTTAGCCTGTTAGCTAGCTGACCAGCCTAGTTCTAGTTAAAAACATAAGTTGCCAGCCCCTCAGTTTGAACAAAACACTCTGTGAAAAAAAACACTCTCATGCTGGATGATGGAGCACAGAGTCAACAGCACAAGGGTCTTTTCATGCTGTGGCGCAGTAATATTTAACTCGTAGGTAGAACCATTTTCTTTACTAAAGAAACCTTGAAGGACTGTGACTTTTAAGAGTTGGTGCATTTCATCTGTGGTGTTTCACTGATAATGTTTTTTTTCTCCACATTATAAAAGTGTAATTGCTGTAATCTCATTGTGATTACGTTCCTGAAATAATCAGTGTTCTCAGCATGCAGTGAAGTGTTAATGCAGTATTTTAAGGTGCTGAAGTGTGAAATATGGTGCTGATCAAATTGGTGCAGCCACCGATGAGCAGCATTGGTCAGTTTTATGTTCATTATGAGAGCAGAGATCTGAGCTGATGAGCTGCAGTGGAATGGAGTGAACGTGTTAATGAATTATGGAAATGAAGCTGAACAGCCAGAGACGACAAAAATACACAACTCGCTGAAACAAGTCAGAAGGTGCTGTTCTCTCATATTATCACTCTCTCCCCTTTTCTCTCTCTCTCTCTCTATCTTTCTGTCTTCTCTGTAATTTTCTCTCCCCTCTCTCATTCTTTCTTTCTTTCCTTCCTATTCATTCTCTTCTTTTTTCCTCTCTCCTCTCTGTTCTCCTTTCTATTCCTCTCACTCTCTCCCTCTCTCTATCTCTCCCTCTACACTCTCTGTACTCTCACTCTCTTCTCTCTGCACTTTCTGCTTTCTCTCTCTGTCTTTCTCTACTCTGTCTATATCTGCACTCTCTCACTGCTTTCTCTGTCTCTGCACTCTGAGATCTACTCTTTCACTCTGTCTCTGCACAATTTCTCTGTTCTCTCTCTCTCTCTCTCTCTCTCTCTCTCTCTCTCTCTCTCTCTCTCTCTCTCTCTCTCTCTCTCTCTCTCTCTCTCTCTCTCTCTCTCTCTCTCTCTCTCTCTCTCTCTCTCTCTGTAGGAATAGCTGATACCGTAGCTGCTGTATTTCTATGAGTCGTGTCCATCGAGTCGTCCACTTCAGAGCCGATCATCAGGAAACAAGACATAGTTTAGATGTCCAAAAGGAAACAATGAACTGCTTAAAGTTTACATAACTATCTTTTTATTACAATTTATTGAAAAAAGGGAATCATTTTCTTGTATTTTTTACAATCACTTGTTTTGTTATCATTTTTAGCGATTTCATATGTACATAATCAGAGCATTCCTGTAGAAACCAATTTCCAGGCTGTTCTCCGGAGTTTAATTGTATTTGTCTAAGTAAATCACCATCTGCTGAAACTAAAGAGGCGTGTTGTTTTGATATGTACACAAAGGAGATTATTTCATTTAGATGCGTTTTAACTCCCGAGTCATGCTAATATTTTATAATATTTACAGTGCAGTGAAACCAGCATATTCATTTCAGCAGTGCAGTTTTGCACAGTTAACAATCTGTGTGGAATTATTACAGCGCTCTGTTAAACTCCATCTGTTCCATTTATGATCTTGATATAGGTTATGAATAAGAGCAGGATTGTGTTCTTTATACCTCACTGCATTCTTTTATGTTAGCTCCATTAGTGAGCTCTCTCTCTCTCGCTCTCGCTCTCGCTCTCTCTCTCGTTCTCGTTCTCGCTCTCTCTCTCGTTCTCGCTCTCTCTCTCGTTCTCGCTCTCTTTCTCTCTAGTCGGAGTCCTCGCTGCTGCAGTAGGAGCTGTCACAGCACTCAGCCGTGTAGAGGAAGGTGTGTTCGTTGGGGTTTAGTTTTGGTACCCAGTCTCTTGGCACCAGGAATGTTGCCAGATTAAACAGATCCACAAACACTTTATAACGGTCGCTGCAAAAAAGAAAACAGTCATTACCACACACATGAATATTCATCTGTATTGTATCTGTAATTGTCCAATTATCTAATTATCTTCATGAAAAATATTTTATAAAAATAGTGTTGATGTAATGACATTAATACCATAAAAGAAAATATTATAAAGTGTCAGAAAAGTTTCAAAAGTATTTGAAAGCGTTTAACACACTAATGTAGTAATATCTAAAAAGAAAATATATTGCTATAATATATTAAAGTATAAAGAATTAAATTAAATTACCGATGTATTAATACAAAGTATTTTAAAGTAAAATCTTTTAAACTACCAAAGTATTGTGTAGCGAACACCACCAATCTAGTAGGGCCAGAATCACACTGCTTAGGAGGACTCCACGTTCCTGAACTTTGAGCTCAGGACTGTTTCAAAGTTCAAGCAGATGTCATCCAAACAGGGTTAGGGTGCCTACAAGTTGTATGACTCAAAAGGATGTTATCTTGAAAATACGGACACATTGGGAGGCCTGCCACCCCCTTTGCTCCATATGGCAGACCATCCCAGGCCATAAATCCTGGCCTGGAATCCAGCTGCAGATCTTCCCAAACCTAACCTAAGCTATGAATGAACAGAAATCATTCCTTAGACTGCACCAATATGGAATTTCCACCATTCAATCCAGAGATATCAAGAAATGTTGCTATGAGAATCTATAACAAAGCTAGCCTTTTTAGATTCCATTGACAATTTAGATATAGAACCACCACACCCAAGTAGTGAAAATGAGGCACATCACAACACCACTATGTGCTTATAAAGAATCCAAGGGATTTGGACGTTGTCTGCTTTGAGTATTAACATTTATATAATCTATAAACAATACCACTTGTTATTAGTATTGTGTGTTATCTAAAATAGTACTTTCTACTATTGAGTGCTAGAAATACAGTGTCAACTAACCAACAGCGACAACCACCTAGTTGTAATGAGTTAGACCAGTGACCAATATGTATCCTGAATGTGGTTTTCTTTTATTTCCTTTGGTCCTTTCCTTTCGTGGTCAACTTGATTTCTTCGATATTTATGCAGTCTATGGTATTAGGAAAAGCATTACCCATGTTCTTTAACATGTGTTGTGTATCAGGTACAGAGGGTTAAACTCTCCCTTATAAACATACCTGAATATTCTGTCCGTTCACTGATTCTGAAAGTTTAACCAATTTGATGATATAAGAATCTTCCTTTGTCTTTGCTTAAACTAACAAACAAGGCAGGAATTCTGGGGAAGGCATTCCTAAAATTATGCACAACCACTCAGGGTTGGAAACAATGAATAGCTAATTAAGTGTTAGGAAAACCTATCAGCACTCTGATTCCACTCCAAGGGGAAGGGTCAGCAGTTGAAGCAAAACCCCAGGGCACGGAATTTTTGGAAGAAAGAAAAAGGGAAGACAGAAGAGACAGAAAGAGAGACAGAGAGAGCAGGAGTCAGTGTTCTCAACCAGAAGATAGCTGAACTCCTAAGTTTGTGCCAGCCTTAGTCAGAGAGACGGGCCAGAATTGGAATGCTCCAAGATCAGATCTGCTTAGATCAGTCCGTCTACAGACCTTAGGTTTAGACCACCCTCAGAGAAGGAAGGTAGATGTTTCTTGTCTGCTAACGAGAGGTAGTTAGTTAGTGTCACTAGCCTCAGAACTTTGACTGCAATCGAACCAGACATAGGAAAAGAACAAGCGGTTTGGACGCCATGGAGACCCAGCAGCACACCTAGAGCCACGCACTAATCTGTGAGCAGATTAACCAGCAAAAGGCTGACAAGCTCCACCCTGAGACGGCCACGAGACGCTACCCTCAGACGGCCATGAGATGCCACCCTCAGATGGCCACGAGACGCCTTCACCAATCCCTGACGGGAAGGCACGTGCCCGCACGGCGACAGCATCTGCGACCAGCGAGGAGACAAAGCAACGCGTGAGCTCCGGCCTCAAAGGAGGCCCTTTGGAAGTCAGCTGATTCCCACATAAGCCGGTTCCATCAATTGACAGACAGGGCTCTGACGCCAATTAGCATTTAATTGGTACATCTAACTCAGCTATATGTAGTTACTCCCATCCAGTTAGTTCTTTACAGAGACTCTTTCAAGTTTAAGTTTCCCGCGTCTTCCTGGGAACCACCCTGCCTCATATCGTTTAACTGAACCACTTCACGCGAGCTGTGTTCTCCTTTTCACTTTTATCCTTTTTGTTGTGTTTTGTTCTATGTTCTTTCATCTATCATTGAATGTAGTCCAAGGTTGTGGACTCCATTTTTATCAAAGCATCCTTGGTGTGAGCGTCTCTCTCTCTTGCTCTGTTCTGTGAACTTTGCATAAATCCAAGTTACCTCACATCCTCATCTATAGGTTTGAGCAATAATAAATTAATATTGCATAGACCACAACAGTTGATAACATACATTTAAATATAAACAAATATAAAGTATTGTACAGTATAATTGTATTCACATAATGAAGTATTGATCCTTATACTCTTTCAACACGTTCATTAAAGTATTAAGTATTAAAGGTACTAAAGTATTAATATCATAAAGTATACTGTATAATGCCTCAGGAAAAATATTAAATGCATTAAAGTGTAACTATATGTTCTTGGGTAACATAAATAATGACAGGGACATAAAAATGTATAAAGTAATAATATTGGTGCCATGGATGGATTTAAAAGTGTAAAAGTACTAAGTTATTGATACTGTATATGAAAGTAGTTGAAAGTAAAAACTAAAAAAATAAAATAAAATAAAAAAATAATGTATTTCTACCATAAAGTATTACGCAGTATAATACCTCAAAGTAATAAAGTATTAATTCTGTAAACTTAAGTATTTTAAAATGTGAAGTATTATTATCCTAACTAAAAGTATTTTGAAATATAAAGCTTTGAAATATACTGCAATCTGCAAGAGCCTGAAGTTCAGAAAGTTTCTGTTTGGCCTGTTGGTCACTGATGAGGAGAGTGAGAGGAGATCAGGTGAGCTGGTTACCTGACGGTGGAGCGCAGGTACTGATAACCTGACGAGCCTCCTGTTCCTGCTTTACTGCCGATCATCCTGTGCACCATGCACACGTGATTATCTGAGGGAACACAGACAATCAGATATTACAGTTAACAATGCACAGCCAGCAGATCAGCTTAGCCTGAGGAGGAGAGACGGCACAGTGCATGTTCTGACTGGACTAAAGCCATGAAATTTTATTTAGCTACAGTTTGGGTGACCACACAGCAGCACCCATTTGAGTGTTACTGATTGGATGTCATTTTCATACTTATATTCACAATTAAATTTAGGTTTATTTTATTACAAACAACACTGAGTTTAGTGATGAATTAAAAGAAAAATATATTTTTTGCCATATGGTTTTGCAAAATTTAGTAATACTTTGCAATAACAAACCTTCTGAATAGCATCTATATATATATATATATATATATATATATATATATAAATATGCCACATATATTAATAAATAAGCAAAAATAAATCATTGTATTTTGCAGACTTGTTTACTTATAAATAACAAACTGCAGGTTTTTTATTGTCTTGAAAATGAATTGTGCAATTTTGACTGTGTTTTGTCCAGTGAGGTCACTCACATCTCCATTTTGTCATGAGTGTGTCGATGTCCATAAGAGATGTCAGGAGCTGGAAAGGAACCTGGAATCGTGGCTCTTCCCTGAGAGAGAAGTGGAATAGTTATACTGTTTCACATTCTAAATGCAGGACATTACTGAGGTATTTTATACCGGTAACATTTAGGCTTTGCGTTGTTCAGACATACATCCACTAAACATTGTTTTTGGGAATGCATGCTTTATTCAAGCCATGAAAACCCTGAAAATCCTGATTCTAATACTCGTCATTTTCATCACCCTGAGTGGGGAAGAGCACCAAAGTTACTGCTTTTAATAGCAGCGATCTTACTTTGAATTAATACCTCTAAGCTGTAAATCTGTTCTTGACTCGTGCTAGCAAACTTTTAAAAGCCTCCAGAAAGTTGATAAAGTATATAAAAAATATATTTGACAATATATTTTATTCAATAACTAGATTTGTATATATTTTTTCATTTTCTCTACTTTTAGCAACTGTTTTCTTGTCTTTAAGTGACAGAAAACCATCTTTCCCTAAATGTAGTCTTTCAGATAAGACAAGTTTGGTGTCTTAAGTTTGCTATTAGTTTTAGCACTGAGGCTATGCAGCTAATGCAACTAACATGAAACTGTAAGCTGGTATGGACTACTACTAAAACTAGCATGATGCTAACTGAAGTAAGTCATTGCACTTATTGAGTTGTTCAGTAATTTCTAATAGACTGGATTATAAGGTTTCTGACATAGTATGCCATCTCTAAACACGACTAAACACTCTAAACCTGGACTAAAGTATATTAGCGTAGCAAAAAATATCATGTTCTTAGCTAAGCTAAATTTAATCCTGTTTTGTCTGCAGTCTGGTACTGTTTGAAAGCATAAGAGCTTACAATGAATAAATGTTTGTGATGAATTACACATAGTTACCACCATGCTAACTGGTGGGGTATAAACTACAGTTAGCTACGTTAGCCTCACCACTCCAGTTCTAAAACTAAAGAAGCTTCTAACTTCAGACACCAAACATCTGGATCAACTACATTTGAGGTAAGGAGGTGAGGACTGTTGAAATTAGATTTTTTGCAGAACTATCGCTTTAATATCCTTTGTAAATTTCATTTACCTGTAGAAGTAGATCATTAAGGCCCCCTGCAGTGCTTTATAGGACAGCCTTCTCTCGCCTACACACAAAAACAAAGACATTTCTAGTCAGCAGTCACAGATGAGGCAGTCGTTTGAGCTATAAATGACAGCTAAGTGGTTTTAAGTGTCAACCAAGTGATATTTAACATTGTATTAGAGGTGAGAGGCGTGTATACCTTTGCTCAGTAGATGATTGTGCCTTTTCTCATCAAAGAGGCACATGAAAAGCTCCTTCTGCTTGATAAAATCTGCCATCAGTTCCTCTTTCATCTCAGAGTCTGGCTTTTGCTATCAGGAGGCAGCATGGAGGATGTTATTTCATTTTTAGTGTCTAAAATCTGGAGTACTGTTGCGAATCAGTCAAGGACTTTAATTCCAAACCTCTATTTTGTCCTTCCCTCTCCTGAGCCCCTCAAAAATGTTTGACTCAAGCTTCCCCCAGAAGTTGAAGCCGTCCTCCTCCAGGCCCGGTGTCCTCTCCAGCCATTTCTACATAACAGAAAATGTAGCCAACTAGTTGAATTGCAGAAAGAGTGCTTTAGCAGTTGGTAGTGCATAGTGGGTAATTTGCAGGGTTATGAGAGCCCCCACCTCCCTATCCTCCAGTTTTCCCCCCAGTTTAATGGTGCCCAGTTCCATTGACTTGCTAGACCTTCTTCCAATCACAGGATGCTACCAGCACCATGAGGGTGAAGGCTAGCATATCACTGCTATCCAAAGGTAAACTTTTACTTTTTTTTTTTTTTTTTTTTTTTTACTTCTAATTTGAACACAGCAGCTGTCCTTCACGGTGTGTAAATTAGCTCACATTGAAAATGAAGCACATTTTTGCCCTCTCTTGTAAACTTACTTAACTTAGAGACACTTTTTCTTTGCACAGTGACCATAAGCTTCTTATGCGTCATGTGAAACCAGCTACCACATCTTTTCAAACTGGTGCTAAGCTATTGGACAGCCCTGTGCACTTGGAGGAGAACGCTATTGCACATAGTCACGGGATGGAGGGAGGACCACAGCACCCACCCAGAGAAAGTGAGGGCCAGTTGTGCTGTCCCTTAGTTACTGTTGTTGTCTTTGTGAAACTTCAGTTTAGGCTACCTTGTAGTATCTGTTACACTGGGCTAACAGACAGAGGAACATTTAGGAGCTTACAAAAGAACATCTGAAACGTTCTCCATTAAAAATAAACTGGCTTTTCAAGATACTCTCTGTACACATACATGTTTTAGGATTGATAAAATATAAATTTTATTAAAAATTGACCAAAATATTGACCAAATTAAGCAAACAAAAACATGGTTGGATCAATCAGACCAGGGTAATAGATTAACCACTGGACAGTAAAGTGGCAGGTTTTTGTGGCTAATGAAATTAGGTTTCAGTGACAAAGCTGCTTAATAGCTAATGCTAAGGCTATGTTGCCTTTACTGAAACAATACAAAGCATGGTATGTGTACGAGTGAATTATTAATTATCTTTCCATAAGTTTTACATAAGTTGGTGTAACATAATAATACCTTTCACCAATTTCCACTGTAATAATTCTGACTGATTTATAGCCACTGCCATTTTCATTTCAAATAGAAGAAGGAATGTTGAAAGAAAGGGTAGACTGCTAAATCAATTTGATGAGTTTTTAATCTAAGTGTTACTGAGCTCTGCTAAAGCCTGAAGAGACAGATAAATCAATGTGATGATCAGTTCTTAATCTCAGTGGTACGGAGTTCTGCTAGAGCCTGAGTAGACTGATAAATCAATGTGATCAGTTATTAATCTCAGTGTTACTGAGCTCCGCTTACGCCTGAATAGACAGATAAATCAATGTGATGATCAGTTATTAATGTCAGTGTTGCTGAGCTCTGCTAAGGCCTGAGTCGACTGATAAATCAATGTGATGATCAGTTTCTTATCTCAGTGATACTGAGCTCTGCTAAAGCCTGAGTCGACTGATGAATCACTGTGAGGATTTATTATATTAATAATTTTTTTTTTTCCCCGTTTATATCACTGAAATGATCACATATTGACTATAAGATGGAGTACTATTTGTATGTGTGCTGCTGTACCTCCACAAGCTGCAGCAGTGTTGGCTCCTTCTCTGATTGCTGCAGCAGCTCAATATCCTGCCCACGGAAGTTGTCCCTGTAGTGGCGTCTGTTATACGGAACTCTCTGACTCTCTGGAACACCGATTTTATTCTCCAACAGCCGGAACTGCAGACTCTGAAAGCCTGAGGCAGGAGTCAGATACTCCCTACATATGAATACACACATTTAAATAAATAAATATATATATATATATATATATATATATATATATATATATATATATATATATATATATATGTACATATAAATGCTTTAAAAGAGTTTAGTGTTCATTTAAACATCAATCACAATTGATTTTCATTTTAAAAACAATATAGATGTAAAAATGTAGACATTTTTGTCAAGAATGATGAACAGTGCTGTAGAATATCAAGAATGAAGTTCTACTCAAATTATATACAGAAAGAAGTTCTAATTAAATTAATATCCAGAATTAAATGAGAAAAAATATTATCCGGAATGATTTTTTGATGAAATGTGATTTGCTCTATTAGATATTAAGATTTTTAAAAGTGGGCAAATTCTGAAACAAGAGTGTAGTAGATACATAATACGATATTCATCATGATGATTTTGTTTATTTGTTTTTTTGTTTAATAATACTTCCAATTGTATATTATATGGTTATGATAAATAACTAACATACGTTTCTTATATAAACATACCCCTAACCACACTCTCACAGTTCAAATGTCAATTAAACATACAGATTTAGAATCACACAGCAGCTGTTATACATGTTTAATAAGGTCATCGATCTCTCGCTGTCTTTATCCATTTTTCAATTGTCAGGTGCTTCGCTCATTTGCTTGCGGTTATCTGTGCCTAAATGACATGTTTATATATTATCAGTGTCAACATTGTCCTTACTGGTGCAATCTGTTGGAGAGAAGCTGCTCCATCACTCCATGGCAAACACTGTAATGTAAAGCTTAAAGGACACTTCAGTGTAAACAAACCTGAAGTCAAAGAAGTCTAAAGCAGTCATGGTCTCCAGAACAGCGAACTGATCCACCAGCAGCCTAAAGATCATCACAATCCTGTGGATACGAGTGTTCACTTTCAGCATGTTACGCTCATCACGGACCTGAGCAGATCAGGATACACTCTGTGTTAATCATTTCAGGGCCTGACTTATATGTGAATTATTCAGTAACTACTATAAATTATTAAGTATCTATTATGAATTATTTAGTAACTCCTATACATTATTCAGTATCTATTATGGATTATTATGTAGGTACTATATTCAGTATCTATTACGAATTATTCAGCTACTACTTTTATTCAGTGTCTGCTATGATTTATTCAGTAAGTTCTATAAATGATTAAGTATCTACTATGACATATTCAGCATCTATTATGAATCATTCCGTAAATACTATAAATTATTCAATATCTACCATGAATTATTTAGTATCTACTATGTATTATTCAGCAACTATTCCACATTATTCAGTATGTATTATGAATTATTTAGTATCTACTACAAATTATTCAGTATCTACTATGAATTATTCAGTATAACTGATTGTCTACTATGAAATATTCAGTATCTATTATGAATCATTCAGTAAATACTATAAATTATTCAGTATCTACTATGAATCATTAAGTATCTACTATGAATTATTCAGTATGTACTATGAATTATTTAGTAGCTACCATGAATTTTCCAGTAACTACTATGATTTATTCAATATCTACTAGGAATAATTCAGTATCTACTATGAATTATTCAGTATCTACTATTTAAAAATACCAATGTGTAAGTTTGTATGTTATAAGAGTGAGGAATTTAAATGTGGAGTCACATTCAGAGTTTAAGCAGCACACAAATTAGGCATAATGTTCACTGTTTTCGATTTTTTTTTCTTTTTATTTAAGTTTTTAAAAAGTTTAATTATTGTAGATATTTTTTTAGCCTTATGTCATTTCCTTATATCAGGTGTCGGGAGTGACATGCGGTCATCCTGAAGGTGGCACACTTATACAGCTGGACTCTAAAGCAGACTGTAGTTGTTCACCAGTATAACGCAGGCTGAATTACACTCACATGTCCACTTATGAAGATCTCTCTGACTGAGTCCAGCTCCCACAGGATCTGCTTAAACCACAGCTCATATGCTGCAAAACAGAGCAAGACCCGTCCAAATTCATATGATAGCACAAAAATGTTATTTTGGGTGCCTGTAAAAAAATGTTGCTTATTTAAAGAACACAAAGGTAATAGTGCATATAAATAATTGTAGTTATTAATAATGGCACCTAACATGGTGCATCTTATCTGTCTGTCTGCATGTCTGCATGTCTGAGTATTTGTATCTGTATGCTGGAGCAGACAAAATACATCAAAACAGAAGCACCACATTTAGAAAATGCTAATTGATGATAAGCAACTAAATGTAACTAAATGCATGAACTATAATTCATTGTCAAAATGATATCATTATCATATGATCAACATACACTCACCTTGATGTGTGACGATAAACAGGTGTTCATCATGAATCTTGTTTCCCTTCAGTTCACTCTGAAGCAGCTGAGAGGAAACAACCTTATCCAGCTGAGAGAAACAAAGAGCGTAATTTCATTATTCACTCTACACTGTAAACAGAAAACTTTATAAAAGAAATCTTTTCCGATGTTCTTTTTAAATTGTTAAGAAAAGATTAACTTAACATCTAGATTTAAACTATATATATTTATTATATTATATAAAGAAAATAAATATACAAAGTCTACAAATAATCAAATAAGCAAAATGTTTAATTGATTCTAATCAGGAGGATAATCATGCTTTAATTAAACAATATCCTTCAGGATATTCATTAAAGTAATAACTGTAAGGATAGTTGATATTAATGCCCTGATAAAGCCCCACCAACTGCTGGCGTATTATTACTTTGTTAAGCAGTAACCACACTGAAATGAGCATTTTTCTGAGCACTTTCATTTATAAGATATGATTTATTTATTAAAAGAGTATGATTATTATATAATTATTATACAATTATTATCATTATACAATACAGTAATTCGCCTTAGCCATTGCCTAATAAAGTAGTAATGAGCAGCAAGTTCATTTCTGTCTGTAAGCTTAATAGGAGCATTATAATGGCATTATTCCAACCCTGTTATCCATACAGATGATCTATACGGTTTGGGCAGAAAACAAATGAAGACATGGCAATAACTTTGTTTGAATTTAAGATAACATTTTAAAAAGCCTTAAAAGTGAAAATTCAAACATTCAAATAATTAACAAGCACACTGTGAGTCAACAAACAGCAGGTTACATACTTTTTTAAGTTAAAATGTTAAATAATTTTTAGAATAATATATCTAATCAAGTTCTGCTTACTAATACAAATCTCAGGTTTGCTTGTTTTGCTTATTATATATAATATATATATATATATATATTATATTAATATTATATTAATAAATTATATATAATTATATATAATATAATATTATATATATATATATATATATATATATATATATATATGAGATCTTTCTTATCTACTGCTATAAGGTTCAATATAACAGTTCTCCCTACTGCAGAGAAGGTACTGATCCACTGCTGTTGAATCACATCACTATATATCCTCTTTGATTAATACACACTGTGCGATATATCACAACTATTACTGTAATGACACTTTTCACTATGCACTTTACGCTGCAATACTGATGCAACTCAAAGTTAATCATGTCTTTAATAAGTGCTGTTAGACTACCTCATACCACTCAGTGCCTGCTGTCTGTAAATACAGCGAATCTGTCTCATATGCCATGTGAACATGTAAACAGATATACTTTTATACTTTATTTTATTTCTCTTGTACTTTAACTTATGTCTAGATTTATTTCTATTTTGTATTTTTCTGCATGTAAGTGTATGTAAGCTTATGCATAATTATATGTCTTGCTACTAAAACACTGCAATTTCCCTCCGGGCTCAATAAAGTTCTGTCTATCTATCTATATACATAAGAGTGATATTCAGTTAATAAACCAATTCACTAAAGTGTCTTAATTCACCCCTGAGATGTAATACTAGCAAATATAGAATTAAACAAATCATGGCCAACAGATGTTTTCTGCCCATGAAAGAGTTCAGTCTCATTCGGTCAGTCCTTCAATGTTTCTGCAACTGTTGCTTTTCCACAGTATCTAATGCATTTTTAAGAAACCATTACAAATGTCTGACTGAGAAACGTGTTCACCTTTCAGATCATTTGAAAAAGTTTTTTATAAAGGAATTAATGTTCTAATCTAGAGAGAGAGAGCACAGATCTTGAGGTACACTGCTGCTTTCCCTCCACATGGCTTGAAAGTGACTAACTGTGCTTTAAAGTGCCTAAACTTCTCTACGTTCAATTAATATTTAATTATAAGACATATGTTAGTGTAAAAGCAGCTGTCAAAAGTGAGTCGGATTTGAAACGTTGACATCTTTAAGTAAAAATGTTTCGGATACACTTGTTAGACTGGGTGACGTGCTTGCTCCTTTTGATAGTTTATACATTTCAAGAGTTTGCAGTTTAATTTCTCACTCAGAAAGATCACGGATCCACATTGCTGTCCAAAAGTTATGGAAACGGTATAAGGTTTTAATATGGAGTTGTGTACAACTTTAATGTACAATTTTAAGAGGTTTTTGATTTGAAATATTACAGATTGTACTGTAGTGATATTTTTTATTTTCTTTATTGACTATCCACTATCTTCTGAGTTTCATGTGGAACATTGATGGTGCTAAAATAGTGGAAAATCGGAATAAAGTTTTTTTTGGGGGGGGGGGGATTTAAGGCCAAAACTTTCTCGAAACTATCGTAAAACAGTCTCAGTCCTCATACAATGTATTCGTAAACAAATCACGTAATAACTTTCTGTGAGGGAACTTTTATACGTAGGTAGACGTCTGGTTCTTTTTACCACCACTGTGAACAATTCTGACTCGGTAATTTTCTCTAGAACAGAGCATTTCACATCAAACCACTCTGAATGACTCTGTTTACCTCCTAAGGGGAATTAAAATTTCTGTGTAATTAAGTGCTTAGAACATTAAGATGGTAATAAGAACCAGACGTCCACCTCTAAAAGTTCCTTCACAGAAATGGTTACATGAAATGGTAATGAATACATGGCCTGATGTTTGAGATAGTTGAGGTCTTCTGATAGTTTTAAGAAACTAGTCCTATAATGACAAAATGAACAACTTCAAATGAAAGAAAACCTTTTTTCAGATTTTCTCCTATTTTACCATCATCAATATTCCATATAAAACTCATAAGACACGTGGTTTCACAGGTGGTTTTGGATAGCAATTAAAATGTCTATATTTGTGTTGTAGTCATGGTGACCCCTGGTTCCTATCACCACCACTGTAAAGAAATCTGAGTCTCTGTTTACTTAGTGACTGAATTCTACAGCAATTTTTAAAAAATTGTGTAATTCATTTTTAATAAATCAGAACTTTGGGAAAATAGGCAGAATTTCCAAAATATGAAATGGAAATGAATATTTAAAATGTTGAAATTCTAAGCATAATCAAAAGTTGTTAAATATTATTGTGCTGTAAGTGCTACAATAAGTACTTAAAAAGGAGGTTCTTCAATGTACAACAGATTTATCTAATTCAATTACAGAACTGCTTTACAGTGAGTCTACTGACTGTTTGGAGTTAAAATATATAAACATGAGTGTTTTCAGTGTGCTTTACCTGCAAGTAGTCTCCATAGATGATGCCACCTTTGCTGGGCTTGTTGACCTCACTTTGTTCTGCATCTACATCATCCTCCTTCACTTGTTGTTTGCTCGCCAGCCTTTTTAAACCCAAAAGGATTTAAGCAATCAGCAATTATACATTTTCAATTGCATTTTAAAGTATGCAAAAGACATTTTTTGGTTTGGTGCACACCACAAACAAGTACACACATATGATAATGTGGCTTTGTTTTACTTATTTAGGCAAATCTAATGCACCAGTTTTCTATAATAGCATTTAATATCTCCAGTAAACCAGGGAAGAAATACAAACAGGTGTTTTCTCTGGAAGTAAGGGCATCCACTCATGGCTAACGCATTCATATGCAACCCACACAGACCAGTTTTCCTTCGCTTTAGATCAATAGGGTGTATGGCAGTGCATTTTAAATGCTGGCCTCATTCAATTTACAGCCAATCAGCTGCTGCCCCCTCCCTCCTCCTCCCACAGCCGTCTCCTGACGTGCCACCATTGATGGACATGCTGTACTTTAGTCTTTTTCTTATCTGAAAGGGGAAATCTGCCAAAACACTTCTGTTCCAAATCATTCCACAGGGCTTCTCATTAAATTTTTACAGTCAGGATGGAGATTTTGGAGGATCTGCTATTGGCTTTTACAAGCAGCCCACATTTGTTTTTAAAGTGCATATTTTGCAGGTGACTTTACTGTCACAAGACATTTAGAACATTTAATCTTTGTGTAAGTGTATTCTTTCATGTGTGAATCTTCAGAAAGCTATTTCATGCTCTATTAGAACAGAAAAAACATGAAAATAAGGATATAAGCCATTACACTGATTAAAGAGGGGGTAAAAACTGTCTGTGTCTCAAAGGCTATGAAGTGTAAGCACAACTACAGCATGTTTTTATTTCACATAGAGGCAAAGTGTTGAAAAATACCAAAACAATGACTGATAAACTGTTGTCTTATTTCAAGAAATAAGACAACAAGATTATATATTGACTTTACATATTGCACATATGTCTTATTTCACTTGATCAAATCAGCTGGTTCTATAATATTCTAGCAGCAATCTCATTATGAAAGATGGCTAGATTTGAAAAGACCTGCACCTACTTTTCAAATTTTCTGCATAATTTAACATTTAATATGTTAAGTAATTCAAAGTGGTTTGAGGTGAAATGTTCTCATTTGACATCCCATTCCAAAACCATTGCCATTAACTAATATTAGATAAGAAGGCATGGCTCACAATCGACATTCCAGTTCATCCCAAAGGTGTTCAGTGGGGTTGAGGTCAGGATTTTAGGCAGGCTACTGGAGTTCTTCCACACCAGACTCATCAGACTACATCTTTATGGAGCTTACATTGTGCAAAGGTCTCAGTCATGCTAAAACAGGAAAGGGTCTTCCTGAAACTACTGCCATAATGTTGGAAGCATATAATTATGTAAAATGTCTTTGCAAATATTAGCATCACACTTCACTGGAACTAAGGGGCCCAAACCCTGAAAACAATTCCAGCCCATTATTCCTCCTCCACTAAACTTTACTGTTGGCATAATGTATAGTGTTTTTGTTTTAGTACTGAAGGATAGTATTAAATAAATACTAACTGCACCATTTGTTTTGATTAGGATTAGTATTCGACACATACATCTCTGCTCTCTGAAACTAATGGAATTTGCAATGTGCAAAAGTGAACAGGGCCTGTAGGCCTTCTATATCATTTTATACATATCAAGACCATATTAGGAGCTCTGGCATTATCTCTATGGTAAACAATTGTTATAAAGTTTATACATTTTATGATTTTTGGTTCTTACGAGTGCATAAGTGTCATAAGTGGATCTCAAGGAGGAAAACAAATACTCGAAACATGTAGGATATGAGCCCCTGGCTGTACAGCCCACCAGAAAAACTCAAATATTTAGAAATGAGTTAATTTGTAAGCCTGCCTGTGGTGCATCTCAAGGGTATGTGCAGACAGGATATTTTGTATATGTTCAGTAATTGAGAGCAGACTCTGGACCTTTGGTGTACATTTACTGGACACTACAAAATTTGATACATAGACTGATCATCCATGTAGACTATAACAGACGACACTTAATAAAGCCATGACATCATTTTGATAATTCGCAAAAATAGTGCAGTCACTCATGGATAAGATGGATGAGTTATCTGGCCTGATTTTAATACACAGATGTTTTCATTCTGATAAGTCTGATAACATGTGTAGAACAAACTAATACAATTATCATTAATCATAAATGATCTGAAAGTGGTCTAGAGGGCAACACAATTATTGAAAATACATTTCAGTTTACCTCTCCATGGATCCCCACCTTATCGTGGTGGAGGGGTTTGCGTGCTTGAATGATCTTAGGAGCTATGTTGTCTGGAGCAAAAGCTCCTGGTAGGGTCTCGCATGGCAAACTGGTCCTAGGTGACAGGTCAGACAAAGTGTGATCCATAATAACCCCTATGAAAAGACGAAAACAGGACTTGTGTACCCAGCCCGGAACAGGGTTATCCTGGAGCCAGGCCTGGGGGAGGGGCTCGCCAGCGAGCATCTGGTGGCCGGGCATTTACTCATGGTGCCCGGCCGGGCCCAGCCCGAAGGAGTTACATGAGTCCCACCAATGGGAGGGGCAGTAGTAGGGGTTCGGTGCTTTGTGGATCGGGCAGTGTCCAAAGGCATGGGCCTTGGCGTTCTGATCCTCGGTTGCTGAAACTGGCTTTTGGAACTTGGAACGTTACCTCACTGGCGGGGAAGGAGCCTGAATTGGTGTGCAAGGTTGAGAGATACTGGCTAGATATAGTCAGGCTCACCTCAACACACAGCTTGGGCACTGGGTCCAATCTCCTTGAGAGGGGCTGGACTTTATTCTTTTCTGGAGTTGCCTATGGTGAGAGGCAGC
Organism: Pygocentrus nattereri; assembly: GCF_015220715.1. NCBI lineage: Eukaryota > Metazoa > Chordata > Actinopteri > Characiformes > Serrasalmidae > Pygocentrus > Pygocentrus nattereri. The sequence goes on along the minus strand of NC_051218.1, from coordinate 31,952,287 downwards.
GGGCAGGTGTGGGCTTTCTCATAGCCCCTCGACTCGGTGCCTGTATGTTGGGATTTTCTCCAGGGGGAAAAGACGGTAGCTTGCCTATGCCTTCAGGTTGGGGAACGAGTCCTGACTGCTGTCTGTGCTTATGCACCAAACAGCAGTTCAGAGTACACAGACTTCTTAGAGTCCTTGGGAAGGGTGCTTGAAAGTGCTCCTCCTGGAGACTCTATTGTTCTACTGGGGGACTTTAACGCTCACATGGGCAATGACTGTGAAACAGGGAGGGGTGTGATTGGGAGGAATGGCCTCTCTGATCTGAACCCGAGTGTTGTTAAGTTTTTGGACTTTTTTGGACAGTTTGTCCATCACGAACACCATGTTCGAACACCAGGGTACACAGACTTCTTAGAGTCCTTGGGAAGGGTGCTTGAAAGTGCTCCTCCTGGAGACTCTATTGTTCTACTGGGGGACTTTAACGCTCACATGGGCAATGACAGTGAGACAGGGAGGGGTGTGATTGGGAGGAATGGCCTCTCTGATCTGAACCTGAGTGTTGTTAAGTTTTTGGACTTTTTTGGACAGTTTGTCCATCAGGAACACCATGTTCGAACACCAGGATGTTCGAACACCAGGATGTTCATAAGTGTACATGGCAACAGGACACCCTAGGCTGCAGTTCAATGATTGACTTTGTAGTCGTGTCATCGGACTTGCGGCTATGTGTTTTGGACACTCGGGTAAAGAGAAGAGCTGAGCTGTCAACTGATCACCACCTGGTGGTGAGTTGGATCAGGTGGTAGGGAAGATGCCGGTCAGACCAGGGAAGACCAAGCGTATAGTGAGGGTTTGCTGGGAACGTCTGGCAGAAGAACCTGTCAGAATGACCTTCAACTCACACCTCCATCAGAACTTTGACCAGATATCGGGGGAGGTGGGAGACATTGACTCAAAATTGGCCATGTTCTGCTCCTCCATTGTTGAAGCGGCTGACTGTAGCTGTGGCCGTAAGGTAGTTGGTGCCTGTCGGGGCGGTAATCCTCGAACCCGGTTGTGGACACCCCAGGTGAGAGATGCCGTCAAGCTGAAGAAAGAATCCTACCGGGCATGGTTGGCCTGTGGGACATCAGAGGCAGCTGGCAGGTATCGACAGGCCAAGCGATCTGCGGCTTCCGTCGTCGCCAAGGCAAAAACCCGTGTGTGGGAGGAATTTGGTGAGGCCTTGAAAAGTGAAAAGTGAAAGTCAGCTCCGAAAAGATTCTGGCAAACCATCAGGCAACTTAGAAGGGGAAAGCAGTGTGCCACTAGCACTGTAAATAGTGGAGATGGTGTGCTGCTGACTTCGACTGAAGATGTCATTGGGCGGTGGAAGGAATACTTTGAGGACCTTCTCAATCCCACCGACACGTTCTCCAGTGAGGAGGCAGAGTCTGGGGACATGGGAATAGGCTTGTCCATTACTGAGGCCGAAGTCGCTAAGGTAGTTAAGAAGCTCCTTGGTGGCAAGGCTCCAGGGGGGTGAGATCCGCCCTGAGTTCCTCAAGGCTCTGGATGTTGTGGGGCTGTCTTGGCTGACACCCTTTTCAACATTGCATGGACATCGGGGGCGGTGCCACTGGATTGGCAGACTGGGGTGGTGGTGCCTCTTTTTTAAAAAGGGGACTGGAGGGTGTGTTCCAACTACAGGGGAATCACACTCCTCAGCCTCCCTGGTAAGGTCTATGCAGGGGTACTGGAGAAGAGAGTCTGGCTTACCTCAGATCCAGGAGGACCAGTGCAGGTTCCGCCCTGGTCGTGGAACACTGGACCAACTCTTCACCCTTCATGGGAGTTTGCCCAACCAGTCCACATGTGCTTTGTGGATCTGGAGAAGGCATTCGACTTTGTTCCCCGAGGTATTCTGTGGGAGGTGCTTTGGGAGTACGGGTTACATGGCTCTTTGCTATGAGCCATTCAGGCCCTGTACAAACAAAGCTGGAGTTTGGTTCGCATAGCCGGCAGTAAGTTAGACTCGTTCCCAGTGAGAGTTGAACTCCATCAGGGCTGCCCTTTGTCACCGATTCTATTCATAATTTTTATGGATAGAATTTCTAGGCGCAGTCACGGGATGGAGGGCGTCTGGTTTGGTGACCTCAGGGTCACATCGCTGCTGTTTGCAGATGATGTGGTCGTATTGGGGACATCAGGCCGCGAACTTCAGCTTTCGCTGGATCGGTTTGCAGCCGAGTGTGAATGAGAATCAGTACCTCTAAATCCGAGACCATGGCTCTCAGGCGGAAAAGGGCGGAGAACCCTCTCTGGGTTGGGATAGGCTCTTGCCTCAAGTGGAGGAGTTCAAGTATCTTGGGGTCTTGTTCACGAGTGATGGTACAAGGGAGCGGGAGATTGACAGGCGGATTGGTGCTGGGTCAGCAGTGATGCGGGCTCTTTACCGGTCTGTTGTGGTAAAGAAAGAGCTGAGCCATAAGGCAAGGCTCTCGATTTACTGGTCGATCTACGTTCCCACCCTCACCTATGGTCATGAGCTTTGGGTAATGACCGAAAGAACGAGATCGCGAATACAAGCGGCCGAATTTCCTCCGCAGGGTGTCTGGACTCTCCCTTAGATATAGGGTGAGAAGTTCGGTCATCCGGGAGGGACTTGGAGTAGAGCCGCTGCTTCTTCACGTCGAGAGGAGCCAGTTGAGGTGGTTCGGGCATCTGGTTAGGATGCCTCCTGGACGCCTCCCTCGGGAGGTGTCACAGGCAAGTCCACCTGGGAGGAGACCCCGGGGAAGACCCAGGACACACTGGCATGACTATATCGCCCAGCTGGCCTGGGAGCACCTTGGAATCCCCCTTGGAGAGCTAGTGGAAGTGGCTGGGGAAAGGGAGGTCTGGGCCTCATTGCCTGGGATGCTGCCCTGCGACCCGAACCCCGAAGAAGCAGAAGATATTGGATGGATGGCACTTCAGTTTAAAAGTTTGGAATCATAAATAGGGAAATATTCAGCAAAAGATATTCTCAGAAGTGATTAATGCCATAAAAAATTCTGATATATGGCAATAGGGGTTTCAAATATATGACATCTAATAGTATATATGGATTTCACTTATAACCAATTCATATTTGTCACATATGGGCATATATGCCAACTTATTTGAAATTGGCCATTTTAAAATATGGGGCATATATTTCAGTCATATGTCAACATATATAAACATATATGTGTAGCACATATATTACACACCATATGACAGAAATCATTATTCATGTATAGATTGGGTATATTACTCAGATATGCTTGTTTAATGTAGCATAAGGTTTTTAATTGTATGTACATGGCTAGTGTATTTATTTGCTTTTTTTCTTTTAAAAAAAGTCTTTCAGTATTTATATGAGACATATATCTCAGACATATATCAAACAGAAGGTATATTTGTGATCCATAAATTATGCATATATGCGTTACTCATCTATGAAACATACAGCGAGTGAAATAAATATTGAACACATCACCAATTTTCTAAGTAAATATATTTCTAAAGGAGCTATTGACATGAAATTCTCACCAGATGTCAGTAACAACCCATCAATCCACACATGGAAATAAAAAAAATCAAGCCGTATATATCCATAAATTATGTGTAATAATGAGAAATGAAATAGTATATGAAAAAGTATTGAACACATGAAGAAAGAGAGGTGCAAAAAGCCATGGAACGTCATGACACCAGCTAATATTTATCAGTAATTAGAAAGCAATCCTACCACTTAGTGCAAATTAATATCAGCTGGTTCAACTGATGGCCTCTAAAAAGGTGTCTCATTACCAAGGTGCCACACAAGAAATATCTCATGATGGGTAAAACCAGTGAGCTCTTTCAAGCCCTTCGCAACCTTATTGTTGCAAAACATACTGATGGTATTGGTTACAGAAGATTTACAGAAGAGAATTTCTAAACTACTGAAGGTTCCAGTGAGCACTGTTGGGGCCATAATCCGGAATTGGAAAGAACATCATTTCACCATAAACCAGCCACAACCAGGTGTTCCCCCACAAGATTTCAGACAGAGGAGTGAAAAGAATTATCAGAAGAGTTGTCCAAGCCAGTCACCTGACCTAAATCCAATTGAAAATCTATGGAAGGAACTAAAGTTGAAAGTTCATAGAAGGAGCCCATGGAACCTTGAGGATTTGAAGAGTGTTTGTTTGCAATGCATGCAACTAGTTTCTCTGCATCTTGAAGCTGTCATCACCAACAAAGGCTCTCGTATGAAATATTAAATACATTTGAGTAAGCGTGTTCAATACTTTTTCCCTGTGTCAATTCTCATTATTACACATAATTTATGGACATCTATGGTTTGATTTATTTGCATGTGTGGATTGGATGGGTTGGTGCTGACATCTGGTGAGAATTTCATGTCCATAGCACCTTTAGAAATATGTTTACTTAGAAAATCGGTGACATGTTCAATACTTATTTCACCCGCTGTATATATGATCCACATATTGTGCATATATGTCCAATATTATTACTTGTATATTTGCATAGAACATGTACACTTTTTTCTGTCATTCATTAATCTGCTCTGTTCATCATTCTGGGCACATCTAACCTTTCTTCAACTTTATGTACAGCTTCTTACAGTTTATGTGAATGTTCTGGACAAACAGATTTGAATAATTTTACACTTATTTAAACATATACAAACACACACACACACACACATCTTCCGCTTATCCTTCTGGGTCGTGGGGTACATATACAAACATATTGTATATATGTCTAATGCAATCACATTTGTTTTATATAGCTTTTGTAGTGTCTATGTGCTGCTGTTAGTCATGTGATTCTTGACAAGCAATTCTTGGCAAGTATAATATACCACTATATAATTCTAATACAGCTCCAGAGTCCAGTAGACGCGCACTCTGCACTACTCCATCCAACACTTGGCATTTTTCTTAGTGATCTTAGGCTTGTATGTAGCTGCTCAGCCATGGAAACCCATTTCATGAAGTTTCTATTGTGCAGTTCTGGTTCATGTTGCTTCCAGGGGCAGATAAGAACTTTGTAGTTAGTGATGCAATAGAAAATAGATGATTTAAATGCACTCACACTGTTGCTTCTAAATGCTTCTATTTCATGATATTAGCAATTACAGTTGACTAGGGCAAATCTAACAGAGTAAATTGCCTAAACCTTTTTGCTCCTCAGTTTGACCCATTCTACTGCCAGTGTTTGTCTATATTTTTGCACCCAGCTTGTAAAAATCATGGAAATTAAATTTTTTGCTGTTTTCTTTTAGTATTTCAGTTCCTCAGAGGTCACAAGGATAGATCCCCAACAATTATTTGTGTGTTTTTCAGTGTTAACACTGAAATATATACACATAAAAAATATGTAGGATACTCACCTTACATGTAACTCAGAAACCAGCTTACCTTCAGTGCTGGCTTTGGCTGTTGAGGTGAGGAGCATCAGAGCAGGGAGGGTTTTCATATAGCTTTTATAAAGTAGTCTTAGATATACTAATAATGCCAAAAGTATGTGGACACCCCTTTGTTAATTCATTGCTAACGGGTGTATAAAATCAAGCACATAGCCATCCAACCTCTACATACAAACACTAGCAGAAGAATGGGTCCTATTGAAGAGTTCAATGACTTTAAACATGGCAGTTTAGGATGGCACTTTTGCAACAAGTCAGTTTATGACATTTCTGCCATGCTAGTTCTGCCCTGTAACTGTCAGTTCTATTTTTCTTTTTTTTTCTGGAAACATCTAGGAACATCAACAAGCCATCCATGAAGAGATCTATCATGCAAGCTCCCAGGGCAGGGCCATCGATTACTGAAGTGCATAGCACTTAAAAATCAGCTATCACTCACTACAGAGTTCCAAACCAGCTCTGGAACATTAGCACAATAACTGTGTATTTGGGCCTTTATGAAATGGGTTTCCATGGCTGAGTAGCTGCACACAAGCCTAAGATCACTAAGCACAGACCCAAGTGTCAGCTGGAGTGGTGTAAAGCATGCCTCCACTGGACTCTGGAGCAGTGGAAATGCTCTCTGATAACCCACGCTTCACTGTCTTGTAGTCTGATGGATGAATCTTGGTTTGGTGGATGCCAGGAGAGCACTACCTACACAATGCACAATATTAATGGTAAAATTTGGTAGAGGAGGGATAATGGGCTGGGGCTTTTTCCAAGATTTGGGCCTTAGTTCCAGTGAAGGGAAATGTTAACGCTACAACACACAAAGACATTTTACACAATTACAGGCTTTCAACTTTGTGGCAGCAGTTTGGAAAAGACCTTTTCCTGTTCCAACATGACTGAGCCCCTGTGCAAAAAAAAAAAAACAAGAAAAACAAAAAGACTACATAAAGACATGGTTTGATGAGTTTAGCATGGAGAGACTCCAGTGGCCTGCACAATGCCGTTACCTCAACCGCAGCACACCTTTGAGATGAACTGGAACGTCGATGGAGAGCCAGTCCCTCATGTTCAACATCAGTGTATGACCTCACAAATGCTCTTTTGACAAAATTGACAGAAATTGGGGGGTGGGGGGGCAGTGCTACTCCATATTGATGCCTATGCTTTTAGAGGGAGACATCCAATAAGCTTATATAGGTGAAATATCTAGGTGTCCACAAACGTTTGACCATAGTGTATCTGTATTTTCATCAATAAAGACTCTTACAGACAGAACAGCTTAGATTAAATCATCATCGCATCCTGAGCACAGTTGGAGAAGATCGATTTTAGTCTGTATTGTTTCTGGCTTCTGCAGTCTATCTACATCAACTTTTAGTCCCATTTACCAGCCTGCTAACACTCGGCACTGTTTAATTTTGGCCAAAAGATATCAGAACAAGCCAGACTGCTCCACTGTGGCATGTCTATAATAAGAAAGTTAATTCTTAAAATTGTGTAAAAATTACACACATGCATAACATCTGTAACAATGTCAATGAGGCTAAATCATCTTTTTGTTCTAGGTGTTTTCTGTTATTATTAATGTTTTGTCTGTGATCTGCTAAAAATAACAGATGGCATCCACTGAAGTTCAAGATATTTTTAACTAAATATGAATCAGAAATGTGATAAAATAGATAAACAAAAACATGTTTGTAACTAATAGATTATTTTCTAAAGTTTGTGTAGTTTATATATAAGTTTATAAAGTCTAGCTTAAAGTATCGTCGCTGTCCAAAAGAAAAACATGAACCTCCATGGTCTGAGCATGGAAGCTGTCCTTCATGATAAATGGACCAATAGAAATGATCCAAAACATGTTAGAATAAAATCCCTTTGCACTGAAAGTAAAGAATGTTTTTGTACTCTCCTGTAAACTTACCATTTTAGAGATACTTGTTTTTCTTTGGACAGTGATGATTTAGATATATATATATACACACACACACACACACAGACACACACACACACACACTACGGGCAAAAGCATTGTGACACCTACTCATTACACCCACAGGAGCTCTAATGACATTCTATTCTAAATTCATAGGCATTAATATAAAGTTGGTCCCCCCTTTACACCTATAACAGCTTCCACTCTTCAGGCACTGAAGTTGGATGTGAGGGCCTGGCTCGCAACCTCTATTCTAGATTTCAAAGGTCTTCAGCAGGGCTCTGTGCAGGGCACTTGCACTTGGAGTTGCTCCACACCAAACTCATCACATGTCTTCACAGAGCTCGCTTTGCACATGGGGGCACAAACAAGGGACATGTCTTGGTACGATGAAGCATTAATATTTTCCTTCACTGGGACTAAGGGATGTAGGCCAACCCTGGAAAAACAACTCCAAAGCATTATCCCTCCTCCACCAAACTTTACAGGTGGCACAATGCAATAAGGCAGGTAATGTTCTCCTGGCATTCGCTAAACCCAGACTTAACCATCAGATGGCCTGACCATGATTCGTCACTCCACAGAATACGTTTCCGCTGCTCTAGATTCCAGTACTTTACACTACTACAACCCCAATTCCATTGAAGTTGGGAAGTTGTGTAAAACATAAATAAAAACAGGACTTGTCAGACCACAGGGCACCTTCCTCTTATCAGTAGTACCACCCACAGTTGATTGTGGAATGTATAGGAAAGAAATTTCACCAACTTTACTGGTATTACAGTACTGTGCTCAAATACAGTGAGCTCTTTAGACCTGTGGCGATGAGATTGAATGAAACACCAGAATTCAATAGTTAAGAGGTGTGTTTCGTTCCTTTTACACAAAAACACACACTATATATATATATATATATATATATATATATACACATTTCCAAAAGTATTCGCTCGCTGTTGTCAGAAGAAAACCTCGTAACTCCAAAATGGTAACTTTACGGGAGAAGGAAAAAACCTACTTTACTTTTAATGCAAGTCAATGGAACCAAACGTCTTTCCAAGTCTTTTTGGGCTGTTTCTTTTTGTCCATTCATCATGAAATGTACAAACATTGTAAAAGGCCACGAGTGTTTTCAAATTCTGTCAAAAACTGAAAAAAAAAAAAAAAAAATTAAAAAAAAAAAAAAAATGGCCCTGCGAGTCATCCACAGATCATGTTGAGACCCTGCGGCATCTCTCATTAAGAGTAGAGGAGTAAGTGTCTGTGTTTACATGCAAAGATTTTTGCCAATCCGACTGAATATAATCGGATTACAGATTCAGACTGAGGTGTTTATTCTCACTCTGCTCAACAATCTGATGAAAATCTTCGTTTACATGCTCACTACAAGTAATAAAGTAATAAAACGCAGAATGACGCGCATGCGTGGAGCAGCGCTGAGAGTAAACGTTACCATGACAGCGAACATCACGTGAGGTCCAGTCGTGTTGAACGGTATAAACCTTTCGCTGTGACGCGACGCGCATGCGCAGAACGTACTTACACGTTCCGACTGGAGTGTAATCGGATTCAGGCGTTTACACGGCTATTATTCTCCTATTTAACGGATTATTTTGAGGTTTACCCACCTCGTTCAATCGAATAGAAATTGTATTCCGAATGGCCTCAATCAGACTAGACTGTTCCCGATTGAGCTGTTAGTCGGATTATTAACGGATTATTAGGCTGCATGTAAACGTGGCTCATGCTGGTTACAGTGCTGTAGCACTGTGGTGTGACACTGTGCCTTTAATGAAGTCCAACTTTGTGTAATTTATTTTTGTTTGCACAGTACTGTGAAGTCCTATAGGCTGTGACTGAATACGACTTCAGCAGAATGTTAGGTTTATGTAGTTTTTATTTTCTTTTGTTATACATATCTTAACTGAGACACAGTAGTATGTGACTACATGTCTTATATTTGAGACTACAGCTTCCTAATCTATTACAAAACCAATTTTGTGTTCAGTATTACTGCCTAGTATGTGAGTGAATAAAGCTCCCTTACAGTTTTCTCTTGTCCCAGCAGGTTTTAACGTAAGTACATCCATCCATCCATCCATTGTCGAAGCCGCTTCTCCGTCAGGGTTGCGGGACGTAAGTACATTTAGCATGAAATGTGTTCACCATTTTAATTGTAACATTTCACTTTAAAATCCTTATTTTCTATAACATTTACACAGATTAAAAAAAGTGTGATTAATCATGATTAACTATATGAAATTCTAAGATTCATCATGATTAAATTTCCCAAGTAAACCAGTGCACAAAGCAAGGTCCATAAAAACACGGATGAGCGAGTTTGGTGTGGAAAAACTTGACTGGCCTGCACAGAGTCCTGTCCTTAACCCGATAGAACACCTTTAGGGTGAATTAGAGCGGAAACTGCGTGCCAGGTCTTCTCGTCCAACATCAGTGTCTGACCTCACAAATGTGCTTCTGAAAGAATGGTCAAACATTCCCATAAACACACTCCTAACCCTTGTGGAAAGCCTTCCCAGAAGTGTTGTAGCTGTTGTAGTTGCAAAGCTATAACATCACATCATATTAAATCCCATGGGTACGAGTGAATACTTCTGGCAATATAGTGTGTGCTTCTTGCCCAACATCAGTGTCTGACCTCACACACACTACTCCGCCATGGATACCCATTCCATGAAGAAGCTCTCTATGCACTGTTCTTGAGCTAATCTGAAGGCCACTTGAAGTTTGGAGGTCTGTAGTGATTGACTCTGTTGAAAGTTGGCAACCACTGCAAACCATGCACCTCAGCATCTGCTGACCCCGCTCTGTCATTTTATGTGGCCTACCACTTCATGGCTGAGTTGCTGTCGTTCCCAATGGCTTCCACTTTGTTATAATACCACTGACAGTTGACTGTGGAATACTTAGTAGTGAGGAACCTTCACAGCTGGACTTGTTGCACAGGTCGCATCCTATCATGATACCACGCTGGAATTCACTGAGCTCCTGAGAGCGACCCATTCTTTTACTAATGTTTGTCAAAGCAGTCTGCAGGCCTAGGTGCTTGGTTTTATACACCTGTGGCCAAGGAAGTGATTGGAACACCTGAATTCAATGATTTGGATGTATAATATATATATATATGTGTGTGTATATATATTACACACTGTAATGCAGTAATGTTGAATGCTTGCTAACTTTTCTTTTTCTGTCATATCTCCAAGTGGGCGGAAAGCAGAAAAGTCATATACGTATTCTGCATTACGGTAAAGTGCGTTATGCTGGTATTCCTCCCTTTGATCATTCATTAGTTATTTTTTGGATATGAAGCCATTATTTCTCAATCAGTGGGAGTCTGGAGGTTTGTGCGACATTCCCTCCCTCTGTAGCCCAGATGAAAGCGGCCAAGTTTGGAGGAGATTTACTCGGCGGGATTTAGCGTGCGTTATGTCGACAAAAACTCTCCCAAGTTTGAAAGTTAATTCCGTCGTGCCCTCTCATCTAACTTCAAAGTACTCCAGTATTGTGCTCTCTGATTCAAAGTAGAAACTGAAAATGTTTTGTGTTTCTGTATTTTAGATTATGGACTCATTGTCCTCAAAGTGCACAGTGAGCAGTAGTGAGACAGAACAGCCCAATGTACCGCTTGCAGGGCACGTAAGGTCATTTGATTTGTCCTGAGAGGAACTTACTCTAACCTTACCTCATCACCCAGTGACAGAACAAACAAATTTATACCAATTTCTTATAATATCTTATAAATTAAACTCTTAATTTCCTTTCAGAGTTGTCTTTTTAAAGTATTTTAGAAACAAAATATAATGTAATGCGATATACTTTTTTTATTTGTACTTTTTGGCTCTTAGCCCACCATAAACATTTCCCTTTGGCCCCCTAAGACAAACGTTTTGGCACCCTGGGTATAGAGAATGAAAAAATAGCTTTTTTATCTTCCATATTCATGAAATTTGTATCGAAATGTTAAAGTACAGCTTTATTTATGGGCATTTTATACAAGTTTATGTTGGATAATTTTTTATGTTCTGCTAAGCATAACAGTTAAAATGGGTAAGAGGATTTTTGGCATTGCTTAACTGCTTCACGTTCACTTAACTGTACATAAAAAGGGCTATGAATGTGACAGATTGAAGCCACTGGAGTTTCAGGGTTGTTTCAGTTTTTTAAATGAATTCAGGGCTTTTTAAAACTTCAACAAAGCTAAAATAACCATTTTTATCACTGAGAATCTCACACAAGCTCAAAGGCATATATTGATGTATTGTGTATTTAGATAGATTGTCTTATAAAAATAACATGAATGTACTCTTAGAGATGACACACAGAAGAGTATGCCTTTTCCATTTGCTGTCCTCTAGCCCTTCATTGATGGTTACTTTCTTGACCAAAGGAATCAGCTATCACCGCACCTGTAGTGAAGTTTGAAGGTCAGAGCATCATGCCATGGGGCTGCTTCTCTGCAAATGGTACTGGAGCATTAAAAATCATCAAAGGAACATGAATAGAGCAATTTACCAGGATATATTAAAGGAGAATTTTATCTCATTGGGCAAGAAACTGACCCTGAGGAGAAGATGGACATTTCAACAAGATATTGACCGCAAACATTCAGCCAGAATAAATCAAAACAGCTTTTTAAAAGAAGAAGGTGACGGTGCAGCTCAATACCTAAGCTTATTATATAACTTTAACATTAAATCAATATCTAATCTCAGCCTCTAATCTTAACATCATCCCAAAACCTAATCCTAGGCTCTAACCTTAACGTCAACTCATACCTAATCTTAGCCTTTAACCTTAGCATAAACCCAAAACCTAAACCAAATCTTAACATCAACCCAGTTTCCAAGCCTAAAATCTACTCTTAACATCAACCCATACCTAATCTTAGCCTTTAAACTTAACATAAACTCAAAACCTAAACCTATACCAAAACCCTACCTCTTGTTTTCGAGTGTCATTCTAACCCATTGGAACTGAATTCCAAGGGTAGTGGTTGAAATCTTGCCCTATGAAATGGGACCCTCAAATAAAAAAAAAAAAAACAGACTACTAGTGGTGCTCTGCAGGTGAAGGGAAAGGTTGAGCTCCCCACTGCCGGTCTTTAGTTACATTTAGGGAATCAAATGCATGCAAAGAGGGGGATACAATAATGATTTATTATCGTGCACCCCTAATTCTTCCGTGATATTAAGATGAATTCAGATATTCTCCAGCTTCTTGTTTGAATTTTCTCATTCCACCTGAAATGGTGCAGCAGTTACAGTCTGGCAATTCAGGTGTCAGAACTTCTTGACTATTTAAGGTAGAACAGGAAAGTTAGCTAGCTAGTCGAGACATTAGCATACTATTAGTGATTTTTTATGCTTGGTATGAAGAAAATGACCATAATGCATTGGAATGACATTAAACTAAGATAATATAATGGTTAACGTCATTTTTTTAAATGGGAAAATAATCACATTTGTGGGTTTCTTTAGTTGCTTCTGCAGCCATCTTGCCGTTTTTTCTTTTTTTCTCATAACACTCTTTTGGAGTGTGACTCTGAAAAACCTCCGTTTGGAGGGCCATGTAGCCTTAACACTTCACCCCATCCCTCTATCTCAACAAAAATTGGGACACCCTAACCCTAGATCTGAATGTGCAAAATAGAGGGCTAAGGGCAAAGTGGTAGGGGCAAGGGGTGAAATGGGATTGGTCCTTAGCCTCTAATCTTAACTTTAACCTAAAACCTAATCCTAACTTCTAAACTTAATTCTAATCTTGATACTAACAAGATAGTCTTACAAGATAACAATTTGAGCATCTGTATATCATCTACTGACTACCAACCATCAAAATAGTGTGATTATTATTATTATTATTATTATTATTATTATTATTAATTATTATTATTATTAATGGTTAACTAATCTACTGACTTTAACAAATTTTATGGAGTTTTTTTGAAATTGTGAGTCCATCAGAGGAAACCTGGGGATTTTGAGAGTCCACTGTAGATGCCCAGCTTGTCTTTAATGTACATTAAGACTAAATATATATTAACTTTAACTAAACTGGGGATATAACAGATTCTATTAAATCTTTCACTAAACCTAATCTCATCCTTTCAACCCAAAACCTAAACCTAATCTTAACCTTGACATCAACCCTAAATCTAATCCTAAACCTAAATCTAATTAAATGCGGAGGTGGAATTTCCCCGGTTGTGGGATCAAAAAAGTATCACTTAACTTAACTTCAACCCAAAACCAACTCCTAGCCTTAACATCAACCCTAAACCTTATCCTAACCTCCAAACCTAATTCTAATCCCAATACTAATCAACTGAGTTTCACCAGATAGTTTAACAGTTTAAGCATCTGTAGATCATCTACTGAGGGTCATCAAAATAAAGGGAAACCATTATTATTAGTAGTATAATTGTAATTATTATTATTATAGTTGCTCTCATGTAGGTCTAGTTTAGAATTTCACTAGTTTAGAAGAGACTAAAACATGTAGCTGGACTAGAACTCAAAGCTTATATTCAGCTGAATGTGAGAGACTAAACTTTCCAACATGGTTCAATGTATGAAAAATAAAGTTTGTCCTGTAGATTACATAACATGCATCTTGCATAAGATTTATCTGTAATTTACAACAGGCCACCATATATTAACAGAATATGAATTATTTAAGATATACCATATGTTTCTAGTACAGGGCTATCATATAATATGTATTGCATAATATATCTTATTATGCAATATGTAGTTCATCTAAAGACACTGTATGAACAAACATGATGTTCTGTAACGACACATAACAAGAAAAAAAGTCATTTTACTTTTTATTCGTTAAGTATAAACAAAACTGTTTTCTCCATCAGGGTCTGTAACCAAATAAGCAGTTAAATATTTATAATAAAAAAATGCAAGTAAACACTCATTTACATAAATACATACACATGTATAGATTTATTGTGCTGTGCTGTTTCCTTATGCTTAATTATACTTTATATTATTCGTTTGCTATACCATAAAATTTGTACCACAATAGCATCTGATCAATTTGTCAAATGTGATTTGCCATGGATAAAAATGGGAATACAAAGCAAACAAATAAATAAATAAATAAACAAACAAAACTCAACAGTTTCCTCTAAAAAGCAGGGCTCCAACAAACCCCACAAGGTTTTGCACGTTACATTTTACAGTACAGTAACACTGAAACTAGCAGAAAAAAAAGAAAAACAAACAAAAACAATCATGGAAAACTGAGTACAATAACAAAACTTCATTTGTGGTTTTCTTCCAGTGGTGCAGAGATATGCATATGTAAACATTTTCATTTTCTCAGCTCTACTAAATTATTCAACTCTCTTTCAGCAGATATTTTAAGGGTGCTTGATAAAATGAATATTTAATAAATAGTCAGATAAATGTATTAACATTTTTAGAATCCTGGCCCGTCCTTAGACTCTGAGAGAGTTCACAATATTCTTCATTGTGCTCCACAGTTTTGGCCTCGATAAGGCTTTAAAATAAAAATAGTTTTTAACGGACTAACATTCCACAACGCACAGCGTTGTTTTAACTCTTTTTTATGTATATTTTATATATATATATATATATATATATATATATATATATATATATATATACACACACATACACACACTTTTGCCACCAGCTCCCTCCTCATTTTTCTGCTTAATTTTCTGCATAATTTCAGCATAATTCAGATGCTCAAGATGGAAACGAAGTCTAAAGAGTTGAATGTCTTTAAAAGCTCCCTCATAGAAAGTTATTACATGAAATGGTTATGAATTCACTGCCTGATGTCTGAGACATTGTTTTACAATAGTTATGAGAAATGGCCTTAAAAGCCATTTTCAGATCCATGTTCTGAAGCAAAATAGTCCCGAAAGAAAATTTACTATTGTCAAATATTCCACTATTTTACCAACATTAACGTTCTGTATACAACTCAGAAGACACGGGGAGGTTGACTGGTGGTTTTCGATGGTTTTTTAAATATATTTGCGTTGTATTTGTGTTTTAGTCATGGTGACTCCTGGTTCCTACAAATCAACTATTTCACATCAAACCACTCTAAATGACTCTGTTCACATCTCAAACATCTGAATTTTGCAGAAGTCTTGAAAAATCATTGAAATCCCCCTTAATACTATAGGCTGTCTTTAAACAAGACACTTTTGCTAGTCTCTTATTAAAAACAGCAGTTGATATGTTAGTCTTTCTGCTGCTATCTCTTTCCTATCTCATTCTGTCGGAGGAACTGAATGTTGTTCACGCTGTCAGCCAGCTCGGGGTACTGTTCCACCGAAAGAACATAATATCCGTCATATCCCTGAACTCGTCCCCCACTGAGCAGCTGCCTTTTCTCTCCTTCCGTCCACAGCCTCATGCCCACTTCTCCATCCTTCACACGCTGCAGCTCACGTGCCCAAGCACCTGCCAATGCCCTTTGGCGAGCTAACTCCAGCACACGCACTCGTTCTTCTTCTAGGGTCGCTCCATAGCGTATATGCAGTGCTACTGACCCTCGCCTCAGCTCCACGTCTGCAAATCGTCGTGTGCGGCCTGCTAACACAGCGGTGGATTGGGATACAGTCACATTTACACCGTTCTCCAGCTCTTTTCGGCCTGTTGTAAGCCGCAAAGCTGCTAGATCTGCTTCCGGTGCACCCGTCTTCACAAAGTAGTGCATATCACGACCGTCTAAAAGAAAGTGCAGGTCCTTCAGGTAGAGGGCGCCATTGAGGATGCTCGCCACTTTGACGCAGTCTTCATTGGCTATGCTGAGGGCCCGAGTGACCACTGTTCCTCTGTAGATGGCGAGCATCACTCCTCGGCCAATCAGAGAATCGCTGGAGGCGAACCATAGCCACGGTCTGTCCAGCCTCTGAGTCTGGCTCAACTGGGCTTGTGGCATCCGCTCAAAGGCAAGGAAAGCTCTGGCCTGCCGAACGACTTGCTGCTGGATTGCAAAACTGGCCTGAAAAAGAATATTTTAAGTCAGTGCCAAATGAAGAGGTAGCTCAAAGCATTAATTCTCTCCCTTCCAGGTCCTTCAAGGCCTCTTCTTACATTGAATTATTTTCACAACTCAAGCAAGCAGAGAATTTCTTCTCTTTCTTCTGAAAGTGCAGAATTGACTGAAATTCTAGTCAAAACGGCCATTAAGTACAAGTCATTACTTTTACAGGAGATATTTTTGAGGAGACTAGATACAAAACAATCCACATGCGTAAGGCAGAACTTAAAGCTTTCATCTTTGAGTGAGAGGAGAAAGTTAAGCTGCTTCAGATCTGAAAACATCCACAGGCATTTCTGCCCATCTTTCCACTGTGAGAAGACAACTCAGCGCTATGGGTCTGATAGGATATGTAGCGGTCAAGAAGCCCTTACTCAGAAAAGGAGACAGATATAGCAAACAAAAAATCTGAACAGTAGACTGACCACCCCAGTGAGTCCAGACCTCCATCATCAATCATTATTGTACATGTTTGGGAGTACTTGGATAGTGAGAATGAGAAAATGCTGAACTTTGGAGGTGTGTCTGCAGATTTCTTTGATAAATTAAGAAGTAAGTCTCCTGAAAAGAGTGGAAGCTGTATAGTGGACACACTGAATACTGAAACATCCGATTATATATTTCATGTTCAAAATGAATAACTGCTATGTTATGGCCATTTTGACTGGAAAAATAAATAAATAAAAAGTGGTAGAAATAAAAATAAAGACTTTAGCGCATACTGTTTTTGAGGAAATACTGACCCATTATGAAACAGTGCAATTAAAATATGTAACTAGTTTGAATTTCACTGTAATAAGATACAGTTGAATAGCAAATCCTCCAGAATAACATACCGGCAGATCATCCCAGACATCAGTCTTGGTCAGTTCATAAGAGGCTTGAGTCATCCCAAACTTTGGTACAGGAAAACCAGGGATGCTGTTGTGCAGATGGAACCCAAATGTGACCAGCCAGCTGTTCACATCTGTCAGAAAGATGATAACATGTCAGTGACAAGAAAATCCAATCCAAGCTAACCTTCGAATAACATGGACTGCCATAAACTGCGCATCAACAATCTGAGAACACTATGTCTTTTTTAAAATTTTATATTCTCATTGTTAGGGTTCAGTTCAATTTTAGTTAACATAAAGCTGTTCTGTGCTATTCTTTTGGTTATATTTATCTTCAGCGCTCAGTTTCATACTCAAACTGTGTTTGTTGGTATGAAAAGTAGGTTTTTTTTCAAAATTTTCGTTAGGAGCTCATATTAAAACTCTTTTGGGCCAAAGGTAGTTTAAAAATCCAGGTATCCCCAAATTATTAACAAGCAGTATATGTACATATGCTGAATTGATGGCCTACCTTTGATATAGTCTCTCACATCCAGCACTTTACTGACGGGGTCATTATTGCGGAACATGTAGAGATTAAAGGGGGCGGGGTCTTTGTTCATCCTTTCCCATACTGTAACATCAGGTGCGGTCCAGCGACCAGACATGATGTCATAATCTCGTGTCCCAAAATGAATCAGTTTGGTTAGCGGGTCATGAAGGCCTCCATGGAAGCCCAGGACCAGCTGAAGATCAGGATTAGAGTCAGAGTAGATTTCTCCATAGGCAGTGTAATGAATCTGCTTCAGAAGCGCTCCATCACTGCCAAAAATGGCCAGCGGGGTGCCAGTGTTGTCGCAAGATATGTAGAACTCTGCTCCACTGCTAATCTCCATAGCAAACAAGTGTCCTTGCAAGTCGTAGTACAGAGATGTGATTTCTGAGCTTGAGTGGTTATACACATGAGTTATCCGACTTGGATAGCTGAGATCCGCATAAAAAAACTGCAAATGCTGGCCAAGGCTGGACTTGGTAGAAACCCTCCTTCCTAAACCATCATAGTGGTACTGGACCGTCCAGCCACTAGCCTTGCTGTAAACACGCTCAAGTAATCCATTTGAGTTGTACTGGAAGACCTCAGCCCCTCTCTGCCGCAGGAAGCCATCTTCATCCATCTCGTATTGAAGGTCACCCAGTCTGGTGATCCGATCCCGTAAGTCGTAGCGCAAGGGAAGAATCCGGGCATTGCTAGCTGGACTGAGCAGGTGGATATTTCCATTCAAGTCATAGCTGTAGCGCCAAGTCAACTTATCATTCAAGTAGACAGCCTGAAGCTGGCCATCCACATCATACTCGTAACCATACTTTGTGGCATTTGCAAATGGACCAATTTTCATCTCTCTGTAGGTCACCCTACCCATGTCGTCATATTGCACCGCAATCCAGAAGAGCAATGTTCGGAAAAGCTCATACTGGATTTCTCTGATCCTTCCATGGCCATCAAAATGTTTGGTGTAGGTCATGACCGAGGTTGATATGATCTGGTTGATGTCGTAATAGATGACACCAAACTTTCCAAACTGTTCCACTTTACCCGAGATGTCATCGTACTGATAGAGGTCAATGGGTAGTGGCGTCTCATTGATGACACCCTGGATACTGGTAACTCGCAAACTTCCATCATATGCATAGTCAAAGCGGGCACTGACCATGCCATCCTCACTGAAGCGATATATCTGTCTGTCCACAAGGGGGCCTAGTTGCCTGTACCTAATGGTGCAAATGAAGCCTTCGCTCTGCAGGTTGACTGTTTTTAACACTCCCGCCATCTCGTCATAGGTAAAGCTGACCCGAGTGCTATCATACAACACTTCTGCAAGTTTGCTGTGCCAGCGATAGCGGTAAAGTACTCTCCGCCCAGTGCCAGTCTGCAAAACCCTGATCAGTCTGCCATCCTCGCTGTAATCGACAGCAACAGATGCATTGCTTTCTGGTGGATTGTAAAAGTTGCGGTAGTAGGTTACTGAGCGGACCGTCTCCATGGTGTATCGGGCCACACTGGGCATGATGACTGCTGAAAGACCACCTTCGGAGTCATACTCAAATGTGTACTGACGCTGACTGGCCAGGATTAGCACCATGGACTGGGACAAGCACAAAAACAGATTATTATTAATTATTATTATATAGAGTCGGCTTGAGTGATAAAGAAAATAAAAATACAATATAATTATTTTGATATTGATAATGTGTCTGTGAAACACTTTTAATCAAATAATTATGCAATTCTTTTCAACAATCTGTGTTTAGCAACAAAGGGCTGAACACTCCACTACTTTGGTATACTAGGTGCCATAATATGACAAGCTAGACAAGGAGAAAGAAAAAGTCTAGCCATTCATTTACAACGGCATCAGTGAGACAGTTTGCAGAGTTTGCTAGCATTAGCTATTTTCAGTCAGTGCAGTTAGCTAGTATTATTGTTTTCAGTCAGCAGTTAGTTAGCATTGCCTATTTTCAATACAAGAGTTAGCTAGCTATTTCGGTACTGAAATTGTGGAGAACAAAGAGATTTTTTTTTTAAATTAGGGTGATCAGACATCCCTGTTTTTCAGGGACAGTCATAATTTTTGGTGGCCTGGAGCTGTCCCCAGAAATGGGTCTCCTTTTACTGTCAAATATTTTAAATAAATATGAATTAATTTCATTTTTAACTTTGAATTAAAAACTCACTGGAAAGTCCTAAGAAAGACCTGCAGCAGAGGAGATGGGCAGAAGTCTCGCATTGTGCCTGTTTCACCCAGCAGTGGGGGCTTCTGCTGCTGCTGCTATCTACTGACCGCTTCTATCACTCGCTTACCTAGTTTTAGAGAATACTGCTGTGTGAAGCTCGACCAGGGGCTAGCGAATGTGCACAACATCACCATAAACATCTTTTCAAGACAAAAGGTGAAGCAGGGATTAGAGCAGGGTTGGATTACAGGAATCAAATTGTACTACCATGTGATATTTTGGCTGATGTTATGACACTTATATCTGATTTATATAGGCATACAATCTACTTAAATGTAGCTGCCAAACAATCTACAGACAGTGCATAATTTTTTCAATGCGTCACATTTTCAGCCATTCGTATGTGACATATGGCATATGCTGATAGTAGCGTCTCTGTCTCTCCAGATCTGGAGCTGCCCTGGGGTGTGTTTAGGGTCTGGCTACTGGGCTACAACCATGGGTCTCCTTTTACTGTCAAATATTTAAAATAAATATTAATTAATTGCTTATACAACCACTGAATCATTTGTGGTAATCATACCCCTGCCCTCATCCTGTATTATTTTCTGAGACGGTTTACAAAACTGCTGAGTTAGTACCCAACTTTATCATCCGGCCTTCAACATAATTTATTACAGGAGATTATTATTATTTCATATATAAAACATTGGACATTTTAATAACTTATTGATCAAACTGGCAATGTCCATGGTTTTCATTTAAAAAATCTGGTCATTTACACAAAATCAGATGTCTTTTGTTTTCTTTTTTGTTTTAAAATATCCTAAAGGCTTGAGCATTAAGAAATGCTTAAGTATAAATTATTATTAATTTCAAACGTATGATGCAAGGAATTATTGAACAAGTTCAAAACTGCAAACCAGTAAGACTTGTCTAATTTCTAACCTTTTCCAGGTAAGTGTAGCTCCAGGTTTTCCCATCTGGAAACAATCTGGAGCGTACGCGGCCTTGCTCATCATGCTCCAGCCGCTCTGACACTGCCCCCCACTGGATGGCGCTAAGCTGCCCGTTGCTTCTGCGGGTCAGGTTGACTGGCAGCAGCTTGCTACTGGGCATCCACAGTGCAGGCTGGCCAGCTGGGTCATATCCAATCTTCAGCAGGAACTTACGATGGTCATCATAGATACGCTCAGTCCTCAGAGTACGGTCATAATCGACAGACAAGATGTTCCGGCCATTCACCTGTAAGAACAAGTGGAGAAGAAGAAAAATTGAAAATGTTATTTCATAATAAGGAAACCAGAAACCAGAAAATTGGTTGCTCGCTCTATTTAAATAAGATTATGTTCAGTTTTATTATTTATGAGAAGAGCATCAGCAAGGTTAAAAACATTGAGTCCAAACTTCATCAGACTCTCAGGAATGCGTGCAGAAAACATTATTACATCTGCAGACTTTCTCAGAACTGATTAAACTAAATTTTCAGAGCAGTCATATCTTATAGGTCCTGTCAGACCTTTAATTGCCTTTCAGTTTGTGCATGTTGTTGATTTTTACATGCTAATGCAAGTATTACTGTACAGTCTCCAAGATTTAGACATATAGTGTATAAACACTCAATGAAGACTCCTATATACTAAAACTAGAGATATTAGTTCATAAACATCAATAAATGCTTCTATACACTAGAATAGCTTTTAGTCCATAAATAATGTCAATAATTGCTCCTATAGACTAGAATAGCACATAGTCATCCATAAACAACCTCAATACATGTGCATATATACTAAAATAGGAGATATTATTTCAAAAACAACATAAATAAATGCTTCTATAAAGTAAAACCCCAATTCCAAGGAAGTTGGGACATTGTGTAAAACATTAATAAAAACAGGATACAATGATTTGCAAATCCTTTTCAACCTATATTCAATTGAATACACTACAAAGACAAGATATTTAATGTTCAAACGGATAAACTTTATTGTTTTTTGCAAATATTCACTCATTTTGAATTTGATGCCTGCAATACGTTCCAAAGAAGTTGGGACAGGGGCATGTTTACCACTGTGTTATATCACCTTTCCTTTTAACAACATTCAATAAGCGTTTGGGAACTGAGGACACTAATTGTTGAAGCTTTGTAGGTGGAATTATTTCCCATTCTTGCTTGATGTACAACTTCAGTTGCTCAACAGTCCGGGGTCTCTGCTGTCGTATTTTGCGCTTCATAATGCACCACACATTTTCAATGGGAGACAGGTCTGGACTGCAGGCAGGCCAGTCTAGTACCCGGACTCTTCTACTACGAAGCCACGCTGTTGTAACGTGCAGAACGTGGCTTGGCATTGTCTTGCTGAAATAAGCAGGGACGTCCCTGAAAAAGACGTTACTTGGATGGCAGCATATGTTGCTCCAAAACCTGTATGTACCTTTCAGCATTAATGTTGCCTTCACAGATGTGCAAGTTACCCATGAAATGGGCACTAACACACCCCCATACCATCAGAGATGCTGGCTTTTGAACTGATAGCAATCCAGACAGTCCTTTTCCTCTTTAGCCCAGAAGACACAACATCCACAATTACCAAAAACAATGTGAAATGTGGACTCGCCAGACCACAGGACACTTTTCCACTTTGAGTCAATCCAACTCAGATGAGCTCGGGCCCAGAGAAGCCGGCGGCGTTTCTGGGTGTTGTTGATATATGGCTTTCGCTTTGCATGGCAGAGTTTTAACTTGCACTTGTAGATGGTTTTCTGCCTTGCTGCTTACTTGCAGAGATTTCTCCAGATTCTCTGAATCTTTTGATGATATTATGGACTGTAGATGATGAAATCCCTAAATTCCTTGCAATTGCATGTTGAGAAATGTTGTTCTTAAACTGTTGGACTATTTGCTCACGCAGTTGTTCACAAAGTGGTGAACCTCACCCCATCCTTGCTTGTGAACGACTGAGCCTTTCAGGGATGCTCCCTTTATACCCAGTCATGACACTCACCTCTTTCCAATTAACCTGTTCACCTGTGGGACGTTCCAAACAGGTGTTTTTTGAACATTCCTCAACTTTCCCAGTCTTTTGTTGCCCCGGTCCCAAGTTCTTTGGAACACGTTGCAGGCATCAAATTCAAAATTAGTGAATAATTGCAAAAAACAATAAACTTTATCGGTTTGAACATTAAATATCTTGTCTTTGTAGTGTATTCAATTGAATATAGGTTGAAAAGGATTTGCAAATCATCGTATTGTTTTTATTTATGTTTTACACAACGTCACAACTTCATGGGAATTGGGGTTGTAGAATAGATTTTAGGTCATAAACAATGTCAACAAACACACATTTACACTAGAATAGGAAACCTCTTATAACCTTGAAAAAACAATTGTACATAACAATGTTCATAAATATGCCTATTCACTGGAACAAGACAAAGTAGTCTATAAACAACATTAATAAATATAGAAATTATAATTTTTTCTATAGACAATATATTTCTTATATAATTCTTACATTCTTATTTCTTACATAATTCATATTGATAATGCAGCCCTAACAGAAGCGTTTCTGTTTCTCATGACTCACTCGTAATTTGCGTCCGAACACTGTGATTTTGGAGCGCGTTTGCTCCTTCCTGAAGCGCCACTCCACAAGGTTCTGTCCAGCGTCATCTGGCAGGGTGATGTTCCTTCTGGCCACCGTGGGGGACGAAGCTCCACACAAGATGTGGGGTTCAGTCTGGAAGTGAGTGCTCAGGCCGCTGGGATGCAGGACCCACAGGGAGCTGTCGTAACCCAACACATAGCTGGTCCTTAACTGATCTGCAACACAGGTGAAAGGAGACAGATAAAAAGGAAGAGTTTCTTTAGTGGAAGAGTGTGGAGTATATCAGACGTGCATGTTTTCTTATTGTAATCGATCGACCAACACAATTTTAGTGCCTGAAGTTTGCTTCTTAAGGAGCTACAAGGCTAGTGTAACAAGGACAAAAGTATGTTGCCTGAGCTGTAATTGTACTTTAGTCCATGCTGATTGATAACAGTGAGTCATACAATATTAGAAACCACATAATCAAGTCCATTAGAGATTATTTGACAAGCTAATTGATGATGCTAATTAGATTCCATTACCTGTTAGCTACAATGGCCTTGTAGCTCCAGTGCTAAAACCTAGTAATCAAATTTCAGACACTGAACATGTCTCGTTTGATTGATTACATTAGAGAATATGGAGACTAATTTGGTCATAGTTTGTGGAGCTGAAAGCTGACCCTTCTGTAGAGTAAGCACAGTCTGAATGGCGGACTGGTTGGAGGTGATAGTGGCCTGCTCTTCTCGTTCTGAGCTTTCTATTTCCACTGTGGAGATGGTTCCCACATCGCTGACCAGGCTGCTGACCACTCCAGTAGGGAAAGTCACATTAGTCAGCTTGCCCTCCGTGTCATAGCTGGAATAGGAATACATGTGAGTATATAAACATGGACACAGGGACATTTATTTATTTATTTATGTTTATGTTATTAAACTTTATTTTAAATAATAAAAAAAATATTGTAAATACAATAATATTTTAAAGAAAGAAAAAACTTCAATTTTATTTCAAACACATTCTTTGTATATTTTTTTATTTTAAATAAAAAAATCTACTCACTGATTTTTTACTTTAAAAATGATTTTTTTAAACATAATAAAGAATTGATCGCAAAAAAAAAAGATTTTTCTCTCACTGTAAATTGATTAAGCTTTTTAATAAACATACATTCTGTGCAAGTATGTGTGACAAAGACTGACTGCATTACTCAGAGACTGTTCACATTGTTTACGTGCTATGAAGCTCATTACACCAACATCCAAAATCAGTACTAGACAGTAACTCCACTTCAAACTCACTCATAGAAAGTGGTCCAGCCATTGTTGGTGCTTTTGGTGGCCAGCAGGCCGCTGTTTCCATGGTAAGTGAGCAGGATGTGGTCTCGGCCCTGAGTGCCCAGTGTCTTCAGCCCCCCGCTGGAGCCCATGCTCAGCCACACCACCTGATTATCCGGGGCCACAATCCGCACCGGCTGCCGACTAGCATCCCTCCGTATACGGAGAGTGTTACCATGGCAATCGGTCACAGCGGTCAGGTCTCCATCGTTACTGTAGCTGAAGTTGTAGCTGTCAGGGATCAGAGTTGTTCAAAGAAATGATTAGCCATTTCTGTTCTCTTAATAGTGTTCTATATATAGCTCTAAAGTAGGGAAAAGTGATAAGGGGCCATTTCTGTTCGCTTAGTAGTGTTCTATATAGAGCTCCAAAGTAAAGAATCATGATTAGGGGCCATTTCTGTCCGCTTAGTAGTGTTCTATATAGAGCTCCAAAGTAAAGAATCATGATTAGGGGCCATTTCTGTTCACTTAGTAGTGTTCTATATAGAGCTCCAAAGTAAAAAAATCATGATTAGGGGCCAATTCTGTTTCCTTATTAGTGTTCTTTATAGAGCTCCAAAATAGGTGATGGTGATTAGGGTGTTATTTCTGTTCCCTTAATAGTTAATCGTTAAACCCCCCCCGAGTCTCCTTGGTACCTGTAGTCTCCTGTCACCAGACTGACGGTGTGCTGGTGTGTTCCATTAACATCAAACATGTAGACTTCCTGCTCCATGGCAGAGGCCACCTCATACAGTCCCAGGCCATTCAGTGGCGGTCTGTTGGTGCCAATGCTTCTGATCCGGATGTTTCCCAAGTCAGCAACATACAGCGTCCCATCGGGTCCAGCTACTAGAGAGGAGGGTCCACTAAGCCGTGCGTCTTTAGCAAAGCCATCGCCGGTCAGGTAGCAGTCGCAATTCACGTCGGTTTTGCAGTCGCAGTCAGATGGCACCCCCGCCAGATGGGTGATTTCACCATCTGGTGAAACGCTGCGTATCCGGCTCATCTTTCGCTCATCTGTCTCAGCAATGTGCAGAACTCCACTAAAGGAAACCGTGATGGCGCTTGGAGACTCCAGATGGGTCTGTGTGGCCCACTGGACATCCGCCACAGACTGCTCAGTGGCAGGCATCGAGCAGTGCAGTGGTCGACCCGCAGCAACGCTCACCTGACCCTCCTCAGTGATCCGCAGGACCACGCTGCCATCCAGAACGAACAGAGAGTTGTCCAGTGGACTGACTGCCAGGTCTGTCGGCCACTCTAACGAAACCTAAAGGAAATTATATTGTAATAAATAGAATTATTATAACAATATTAACAATATTCACTATATATACACTTTAATGCAATTGCAATTATGCTTACATAAAGTGCCTTGAAAAAGTATTCATACCCCTTGAACTTTTCCACATTTTTCCATGTTACACCCACAAGCTTAAATGTATTTTATTGGGATTTTATGTGATAGACCAACAAAAAGTAGCTGCTGGAAGGTGAATCTCTGTCCTAGTCTCAAGTCTTTTGCAGCCACTAACAGGTTTTCCTCCAGGATTACCCTGTATTTAGCTCCATCCAACTTCCTATCAACTTTGACCAGCTTCCTTGTCCCTGCTGAAGAGAAGCATCCCCACAGCATGATGCTGCCACGAGCATCTTGTGTGGTCGGGGATGAGAGATCTTCTTCTACATGGCTTGTGGAAAACTGCAAACAGTACTTCTTATGACTTGCTTTCAAAAATGGCTTTCTTTTGCCACTCTTCTATAAAGGCCAGATTTGTGAAGTACACAAATTCGCCCACTTGAGCTGTGGATCTCTGCAGCATCTCCAGAGTGACCATAGGCCTCTTGGCTGCTTCTCTAATTAGTACTCTCCTTGTCTGGACTGTCAGTTTAGGTGGACGGCCATGTCTTGGTAGGTTTGCAGTTGTGCCACACCGCTTCCATTTTCGGGTGATGGACTGTGCCCCATGAGATGTTCATTGCTTGGGATATTTTTTATAACCTAACCCTGCTTTACACTTCTCCACAACTTTATCCCTGACCTGTCTGGTGTGTTCCTTGGTTTTCATGATGCTGTTCCTCTGAGGCCTTCACAGAACAGCTTTAGTTATACTGAGAATAAATTACACACAGGTGGATTCTATTTACTAATTAGGTGACTTCTGAAGGTAATTGGTCACACTAGATTTTATGTAGTGGTATCAGAGTACAGGGGGCTGAATATAAATGCCTGCCTTTGGACAGCAAATCAGTCAAAGGGAACCTGTGTCTGTTTAATCTGTTTAAATTTGCTGTTTTTATTAAGTGGATGAGACCAGCTGAGTTACATTTACTCTTCAGCTTAGCTCTGTGGACAAACATGTGCAAGCTTGTGTTGCATAACTTTCAGATAGACCCTCTGCTACAGAAGCACTTTAATCCCATCAGTCCTGTCAATGGGCTGAATTTACTTGTATGAGATGTAGACTTAAGGAGTGTTTAATGAGGTTATTCATGGACTAATATCTCATATTCTAGCATATAGGAGTGTTTATTAGAGTTGTTTATGGATTAATATCTCCTATTCTAGTGTATAGAAGTGTTTATTGAGGTTGTTTATGGAGTAATATCTCCTATTCTAGTGCATGTAAGTGTTTTTGAAGTTGTTTATGGACTAATATCTTATATTCTTGTGCGTATGAGTGTTTGTTGAAGTTATTTATGGACTGATATCTCCAATTCTATTGCATATGCGTGTTTATTGATGTTGTTTATGGACTGATTTCTCCTATACTAGTGCACATGAATGTTTATTGAAGTTGTTTATGGACTAATATCTCCTATTCTATGGTATATGAATGTTTATTGAGGTTGGTTATGGACTAATATCTCCTATTCTAGTGTATAGAAGTGTTAACTGAGGTTGGTTATGGACTAATATCTCCTATTCTAGTGTACAGTGGTGCTTGTTTGTGAACCCTTTAGAATGTTCTATATTTCTGCATAAATATGACCTAAAACATCATCAGATTTTCACACAAGTCCTAAAAGTAGATAAACAGAACCCAGTTAAACAAATGACACAAAAATATTATACTTGGTCATTTGTTTATTGAGGAAAATCATCCAATATTACATATTTATGAGTGGCAAAAGTATGTGAACCTTTGCTTTCAGTATCTGGTGTGACCCCCCTGTGCAGCAATAACTGCAACTAAACGTTTCAGGTAACTGTTGATCAGTCCTGCATGCCAGCTTGGTGGAATTTTAGCCCATTCCTCCGTACAGAACAGCTTCAACTCTGGGATGTTGGTGGGTTTCCTCACATTAACTGCTCGCTTCAGGTCCTTCCACAACATTTTGTTGGGATTAAAGTCAGGACTTTGACTTGGCCATTCCAAAACATTAACTTTATTCTTCTTTAAGCATTCTTTGGTAAAACGACTTGTGTGCTTAGGGTCGTTGTCTTGCTGCATGACCCACCTTATCTTGAGATTCAGTTCATAGACAGATGTCCTGACATTTTCCTTTAGAATGCTCTGATATACTTCAGAATTAATTGTTCCATCAATGATGGCAAGCCGTCCTGGCCCAGATGCAGCAAAACAGGCCTAAACCATCCCCACAGACCAAACCCACCACCATGTTTCTCAGATGGGATAAGGTTCTTATGCAGGAATGCAGTGTTTTCCTTTCTCCAAACATAATGCTTTTCATTTAAACCAAAAAGTTCTATTTTGGTCTCATCCGTCCACAAAACATACTTCCAATGGCCTTCTGGCTTGTCCATGTGATTTTTAGCAAACTGCAGACTAGCAGCAATGTTCTTTTTGGAGAGCAGGATTCTCCCTGCCATGCAGATCATTGTTGTTCAGTATTCTCCTGATGGTGGACTCATGAACATTAACATTAGCAAATGTGAGAGAGGCCTTCAGTTGCTTAGAAGTTACCCTGGGGTCCTTTATGACCTCACCGACTATTACACGCCTCGCTCTTGGAGTGATCTTTGTAGGTCGACCACTCCTGGGGAGGGAAACAATGGTCTTGAATTTCCTCCATTTGTACACAATCTGTCTGACTGTGGATTGGTGGAGTCCAAACTCTTTAGAGTTAGCTTTGTAACATTTTCCAGTCTGAAGAGCATCAACAACTCTTTTTCTGAGATCCTCAGAAATCTCCTTTGTTCAGGCCATGATGCACTTGCATAAACTTGTGTTGTGAAGAGCAGACTTTGATAGATCCCTGTACTTTAAATAAAACAGGGTGCCCACTCTCACCTGATTGTCATCCTATTGATTGAAATTCTAATTTCTCCTTCTCCTGACTCTAATTTCACCTTCAAATTAATTGCTAATCCTACAGGTTCACATACTTTTGCCACTCACAAATACACACACACACATATATATAAATATATATATATATATATATATGTGGAGCATTTTCCTCAATAAACAAATGACCAAGTGCAATATTTTTGTGTCATTTGTATAACTGGTTTCTCTTTATCTATTTTTAGGGCTTTAGTGAAAATGTGATGATGTTTTAGGTCATATTTATGCAGAAATATAGAAAATTCTAATGGGTTCACAAACTTTCAAGTACCACTGTATATGTATGTTTATTGAAGTTGTTTATCGACTGATATTCTAGTATATATGAGTGTTTATTGAAGTTGTTCACAGACTAATATCTCTTATTCTAGTGTATATGAGTGTTTATTGAGGTTGTTCATGACTAATAATTGTTTAAAGACCTTTGCCCCCACACATCGTACCTCTTGGATGTCCATTACTGCATCACAGTTGAGTGGTCTGGCTGAAGTGAGGTCGTTTGACCCCAGCAAAGTCGAAATGATGCCGTTCTGATCCACTTTGCGGATCACAGTGCCATCCACAAAGTAAATCAGGCCATTCTTATCCACAGTGATCCCTGTAAAGAGCAGAGAGGATAGAAAGAGACACACAGGTCAGACAGCTGTGCAGTCAGCCCGCCATGAAGAGGAGGGGGCGGGCGGGCAGGAGGGCATGGGAGGCGGCTACATGTGTCGTGTTTGGCTTCAAATTATTCAGGTCACTGCAGAAAGCATCACGCTCAATTATTCACATCCTGCCCTCCGCTGCTGAATTATTGCTCAAGGAAAAAGTGCAGTAGGATGTATCAGACCATCTTTGTGTGTCTCTTCCAGTTTTATCACTCTTTCTATCTTTGGGCAGGACATCTCATGAAAAACTGAGCATGAGAGAACAAACTCTTTATTAAACCAACAATTATGAATGCGGGAATTGCTATGATGACCGTTCCTTGTTAAATCTGTGCACGATGGGAGTGAAGTGATTTCTATCCCCACCCAAGCAAAGTGCACTAACGCACCTGCATCCCTCATGCTGCCTATGGGCACGTGTCGGCCAGCCTGTTTTAAAATTCTGTGTGTTTTTGCAGCAGGATTTGAAAAAATCAATATGTCATGAAGTTCTGTAGGATAAAAGCCACTGCCACTTCAGAGGCTGTTTCTAAATCATATTCTCCAATATCACATACATTCATATGCAGTACTGTGCAAAAGTCAGAGCCAATCTTCCATTCATTTAATTTCCTGTCAAAGCAGCCATTAAGTACAAGTTCTGCATTTTCCAGGAGATATTTTTGGGGAGACTAGATGTAAGAGAATCTGAAAAAATAAAGATGCTTTAGATCTGAAAAAAAAATCCACACGTGTTTCTGTCCATCCTTCCACTGTGAGAAGACAACTCAGTGTCATGGGTCTGAAAGGACGTGTAGCTGTCAAGAAGCCTCACTGAGAAAAGGAGTCTACATTGTTATTGGCATTACTTTGACGGAGATAGATACAAATTAAAATTCAAACCAACTTCTAATACTGAACTTTGGAGGGGTGTCTGCAGGTTTCTTTGAGAAACTGAAAGTGAGTCTCCTGTAAATAATGGAAGCTGTAATACAGGTAGATCATCTCTGAAATGATAACTTTACAAGAGAGGGCAAAAACGTTCTTTACTTTTAGTGTAAGTCTCACACACACACACATACACACTATCTAAGCTCCTTATCCTTCTGGGTCGCAGGAGATGCTGGGGCCTATCTAAGTGGTCATCAGGTGGAAGGCAGGAAACACTCCAGACAGCTTGCCACTCCATTGCATGGCTAGTGTAATTCAATGTGAAGATATTTTATTTCAAGTCATTTTATTGTAAATTGTAATAGAGCCTTGCTATCGGTCCATTCATCATGAAAGTTTCACCTGATGTAAAGAACAGCCTGTGTGTTCAAATGATGCAGGAAGCTAAAAAAAACAACAAAAATGGAGACACATGTTTTGTTTTGGACAGTGTTGGAAACTTTTATTTTCTAGTTTTCTTTTTGCTTGTTTTACTTTATTATTCACTGTTAGTGCTGAAGGGTTCTTTTAAGAAGTCACTTATGTTCTGTTCTTATGGTTTGAACAGTTACAACAAATTGTGTTTTATGACACTTTCTAAGGACAGGAACAGAACACTCAGTTTACGGCATTAATGTATTAATAGTATGTAATACTTTTACATCAGGATTCATGTCTCTTAGAACATTCACTCTCTTGAGGGCGGGTCTTTAGAATGGGTTTGAGCAAGAACTGTTTCTGTGAACTCCAGTCTCCAGATTCTCTTCCATGTCAAGACCAAAGATTTACATCAACAGTGACAATATTCAGTTGTTGAAGCCTGAAGGTAATGCTCTGTTAAATATTTCAGTTTTTTCTTTTTTTCTGACAAAAATTTACTTGTGTTTAATGACTGCTTCGACATGAAATTAAATAAATGAAATGGTGGTCTCTGAATTTTCCACACTACAAGCTATCATAAATATATAATAGTGGGTTCAGGCTTATTTAGCTTCTATAGCCTAGCTGTTTTGACAAAGTTGTAGAACTTCAACTAAATGTACAACCCCATCTCCAAAAAAGCTGGGATGCTGTGCAAAATGTAAGTAAAAATTGAATGCAATGATGTGCAAAGAATGTAAACCATATTTGTAAAGGAAAATGCCTCAAACATAAGATATCAAATGTTGAAACTGAGAAATTTGATTGTTTTTGAAAAATATATGTCCATTTTGTAATTGATGCCACCAACACATTCTAAAAAAGTTGGGATGGGTGCATGCTTACCACAGTGTTTCCTTACCTCTTCTGTAAGTGTTTGGGAACTGAGGAGTCCAATTACTGCAGTTTTGAAAAATAAATGTTTTCCCATTCTTGTTTGACATTGGATTTCAGCTGCTCAACAGTTCAGAGTCTCATTTGTTGTATTTTTCATTTAATAAAGCTCCAAATGTTATCAGTGGTCACAGGTCTATGCTGCTGGCAGGTCCGTTTAGCTCCCAGACGTTTTTAATATGGAGCAATGCTGTTGTATCACATGCAACATGTGCTTGGCATTGTCTTTCTGAAATAAGCAAGGCCTTCTCTGAAAAAGACACTGTCTGGATGCCAGCATATGTTGCCAAAACATATATATATTGCTGAGCATTAATGGTGCTTTCACAGATGTGCATGTCACCCATGTCATGTGCACTAATGCACTCCTATACCATCATGACCTGTACACTGTGCATTGAGAACAAGCTGTGTGGTCTTTAGCTCGGAGGACAGTGTCCAAGGTTTCCAAAAAGAATTTCAAATACTGGTTCATCGGACCACAGGACAATTTTCCACTTTACCTTAGCTAATTTTATATGAGCTTGGGCCCAGAGAAGGTAGCAGCATTTCTGGATCCTGTTTATGTATGGTTTCTTCTTAGCATTTCAGAGTTTTAACTTGCATTAATGAATGCAGTGATGAACTGATTTTATAGACAATGCTTTTCAGATGTGTTTCTGAGCCCATGCAGTGATTTCCACTACAGAATCATGTCTGTATTTAATGCAGTGCTGCCTGAGGGCCCAAAGGTAATGGTCAGCAAATACTGGTTTTCAGGCTTGTCTTTTGCATACATTTCTGCAGATTCTCTGGAACTTTTAATGCCATTATGTATAGTAGATTATGAAAAGCAAATGAGAGACATCATTCTTGAATTGTTGCACTATTTGCTTGTGCAGTTTTTCACAAAGTGATGAACCCCTCCCCATCTTTACTTCAGAAAGAATGCTCTTTTCATACACGATCATGTTACTGACCTGTTGCCAGTTAACCACCAGGTGTTTTTTTTTTTAGCATTATACAACTTTACCAGCCTTTTGTCGTCATCCAAACTTTTTTGGAGCATATTTTTGGCATCAAATTAAAAATGGGCATATATTTTTCAATAAACAATAACATTTCCCAGGTTCAACATTTGGTACGTTAATATTTGTCTCTGAAATATAGGGTTTATATGATTTGCACATCGTTGCATTTTTATGTACATTTTGCTCAGCATCCCAATTTTTTTGGAAATGGGTTGTACAAATGCAAATGTTTATTAACTAAATACACCAGTGATTTTGGTATTATTGCTATTTATATAGACCTTCAGTATACTACAACAGGAATATACAATAGGAAGTAATGTACTACATACATGACATTCTTTGTAAAAATCCTACAATCCAATCCTCCAAGCATGGTTTGGCATTTTTTAATGTCATGTATTGCCAAAATATAAATAAAGCATAGTTTAGCTTTTTAATGTAAAGCATTTAAAGTAAAATAAAACAGACTACCAAACAACTCATAATCTAAAAAATGCTGGAATGATTAATGTATGTTTTTGTTGGATATGCTCAACTATTCTGTGGTTATGAGCATAAATGATTGTTTTCAATTTACAGTAAGCTCTAGTTCTCTAGTTGTTTACAATAAGTAAACAACTGTCTCCTCAAAAAAAAAAAAAAAAAAAATGTAATAATTTGTCAGCATTTCTGATCTCAGACTTTGACAATTCAGAAACGTACAGTTATATAATAGCACGTTAAAGCCTGGGGTTGCAGTATGCTCTTTCATCTGCCTAAAAGGGAATATGGAGTGTGTCCATATCAAAGAATTCATCAAGAATTCATCTGATCAAAACTTATCTTATGCTGAAATGACCACTCTAGCAAGGCCGCTCTGTGATGAGAATTTCATATGTTGCATTTGATCTATTATTGTGCTATCCATAATTGTTATGTCTGGCACAGTTCACTGACTCAGTGTTGGGAATCCTCTTCTGTTCTGAGTTAGAATACATCTCAGTTATGGGCCAGTCAGGCTGATGTCAAGCTATGGTCAGTCGTACATCATTCAGCTATGTGTGTAAGGTGTGGTCAGTACTGTTATTTTGGGTCCTTAGAATAACGTTTATTTAGTTACAAGTAAACATCAATCCATTTTTTTCTTGGCTCTTTTTTTTATAATTATTTTTATCATTGTGCAATATTTAAAAAGCCCAGCTGCTCAGTACAGTGTCTGGATTTCATGAGTGAACCTTTCACTTTTACATTTGCATTAACAAATGTTAAGATAAGAGACAAAGTCTCTTGGGAGAGACAAAGATGCTGTATGTACAAAAAATGTAAAAACCCATGACACAAAGGTGACAAAACAAAGACCAAACTCTACTGAACAAATACTGAGAGATGTAAGAGAACAAGCAAGAACACCAAGCAAACACAAAGCACATAAACGTGGGTATAAATACACATAGAACAGACTAGAAACACCTGGGACTAATGAGAGGGTGGTGCTACAGACAACAGACAGGTGAGACAGATAACAATAAGGGATGGGGCAGGGAGGAGACAAAACAATAACAAAAGCAGCCAGAACAGAGAAAGACACGGACAGGACAAGACAGAATGTTACAGTTGATGTGTTTAAGCAGTGCTGGAAATTTGTGCTGGCTTTTCTTCAAGACATATGCAGATTTGGCCTTTTATACCCTTTCATTTACATGTACACTCTTATTCAAGCAACTTACAAAAATGTTCAAAGGGTGAATGCCAAAGCAACACAAAGTACCTGGAAATGCTGTAAGAAGCTATAATCTAATATGTATGTTTGTTATAGTGTGCAAGTACACAAAGTCTGACACCATAATGTGCTGTTCTATATTGTAACTTGCACTTGAAATGTATGACTCAATTAGCTGTGGAGGGGTTGGTGCTGCTTTCATATTTTAGCTCTTGAAAACTCATTTGGCATTTCTAAAGATCACACAGCATTTAGTTTAGTTTGCTGCTGGCACTAAAACTGACAAACTGATACACCCAACATAACAGTCCACACATTTCATATTTTAGAGGTTGTACAAAATTGTCATAATGGCCAAAAATGTAATAAGATTTTGCATTTAACTTGGTCAAAAACTGTAATAAAGCCCAACAATGCAATACATATGTCTTATAATGTAATTAGACTTTTACTTTGAATTTAACACTCTATTACATTATTAACAATTTGGTAACTTTCAGGTTGACCAAATTTGACTGATCTACTTTTTTAACCATAAATATAATTTGTTTCATCTGATACTTCACAAGACTGAATTACTTTGTCTAAACTATGCTTGTTATATTAATAATACTTATATTTTAGACTGTCTTACAAGAAATCATAAAAGTAGAGCTTTTTCTAAAAGAAAAGCAAACTCTTATGAGACTCTGATGCTCCTCTCATTGATTTCCAAGTACAGTAAAGAAGCACCGTAGGAGACCTCTGGTAACTACTCTCAAATCCTATTACATCATTCATTTTTATGATGATAATAGTAATGATCTCACAAAAATCTTCCATTTCCAATAAAACAATAAGACATTATATATTGTGAACCTAAAAACTTGGGGAAATTCCCAATAATGTAATAAGGCATTGTAAGTTTTATTACATGATCAGTTAAAACATTATATTACATTATTTGGGCAGATTATTGGATTTTATTGCATTTTTGACAGAGTTAAGTGCAAATTTTTATTACAAATTTGGGGTTTAATACATCACTGGGAAATTATTTCAGTCTCAAGTTGTACAGGGCTTTAGAGAAAGATGATGTCAGTGCTTTAAATTCAGGGTTTCAGTACTGTTAGTAAGGTGAGGTAAGAGCTCTAGAGCCCTGTATTGCCTAAATAATAGTTTGACCATGACCAAGATTCTGCTTGTAGTTCAAAGGAAAAACGAAACAGTCACTTTAATTTTTTTCCAGAATATTGTTAAAAGCTCATTTTGAAACTCTTTGAGCCCAAAAGTGCTTTAAAAACCTGAAAGACAACACAACAAGGGTATAAAATGTGTGGAATTATTCCCAGGGTAGAACGTTTAGCAGCTGTTCGCAGCTGTTTCTTGAACAAAATGGCAAGATCTAACCAGATTTCAACTTTCAACAGCTGTAAAGCTTGTTATTGCCAATTTTTGATGTACAATGGTGTATTAGGAAAGGAGGGCCATTAGTGGTCAGTGCTTTAGCTTTGGACTCTTCAAGGTTCAGTTAGTACTCTAGTACCTTTGAGTCCTGTTAGTGATATGACGTCAGGGTCAATGGGAGCCTGTAAGGTCTCACACATTCATGCCTTATGGGAGTCTATTAGCAAAATGTGTCAGCATCTATTTTTAGAGTCTTTGAGCAGATGTGCAATCTTCGGATGGGTGGTGGTGGTGGGGGTGGGGGGGTGGGGGTGTTGGCTGGGGACTGGAAAGATGGCTGAGATAAGGTGATTTTGTTCCCCAGTTCTAGGCTAGAAAGAAAGTTGATGCATCTGTCGGCAAAACTTCACGGTTCTAATTGCAAACAACTTTTGTTGTTTTGCATAATATCTTCAAAGGGCAACGGAAAGTTAATGCTTGTTAACTTGAACTTAAGTTGTTTCTATCTTGAGTCTCAATTTCTGTCTTTGGTACCACTTGCAGCTTAAGTATTCAGACATGATTTAGAGAATTCCGTATTTTTCCAGGTGAGGATAAATGCTACGTTCACATTACAAGCCTCATTACTCAAACCAGAATTTTGCTGAGATTTAATCTCTCTAACGTGATAATTCACACTCGTTTAGGTAAGTGACTCCAATCTGTTATTAATGTGTACAGACCGGCATCCTGAAATGACCCGCATGCGCATATCATAATTAATAACTTCGTGAATGAATGAATCACATGCGTCATGAACAGCAAACTAACCAGCAGTGCAGGCCTTCGCTGTGAATATAATTAGCTCTGAACAGCCCCCAGCTGCTCATTATTAGAGCGAAACGAAGATGAAAAAGAGTGCGATGTGTTACTTTTCCATCATTTACTGGCACTAACTTCAGAATTGTAGTGCTGCTGCTATGAGAACTCTGAATGATAATGCAAACATGTGCACAGTGGAAAAAAAAACAAAAAGAAAAACATATGAATTCAGATCTGAGCATTCACATTAAGGTCACAGGGCATGAATTGTACACTAATCCAATCTAGGACCACATATGAAAGCATCTTAGGTGGGATTTGTATGGACACATTGCTCTAAAAACATCAGATCTGTGTCACATTAAGTCAAAAAAATCAGATCTGTGCCACTTCAGCGTAGTAATATGAAGTTGCCAAGTATCATTTGCACCAAAATGTAATGAAATGGTAAGTTCATGTGTCCATTGCTAATTACTGATTTCATCACTTTGTAAAATCACATTAATTAGCTAGGTAGCTAACCCTGTCATTATTGGCTATGTGTATAGCACTGGTCATTTCTGTATCTGCTGATGTTAACTGAACAGTTAAATTGTTGTCTGTGAGTGAGGTGTGGTCAGTGCTTTGGTTTTGGACTCTGTATGGCTCAGTTGATGTTGTACCTTTGGGTCCTGTCAGTAGGGCTTCTGTAGCTGGACCTCCATCCCCACACTGAGTCTCGTCAAAAGGCAGGCAGTGGTCTCCTGTTCCTGCCACAATCTCCACATTCTGCTGGGGCTCTGCATTAGCCGAAAGCACCCGTGGCCTATAGATCCGCCTGGAGTTGGTGTCTGACACATACAACTGTCCAGTTACAGGATCCGTGGTTAGGTAGTACCGATGAGCTGGGTTATTACTGCAGGAATGAAGGAGAGAGAGCTGTGAGACTTGAGACAATTTCCAGTGTTGCGTGTGACAGAGCATAAACTATTTATACTACTATATAAACTAACTTTGTTGCAGAAATTTAGTCAGCAAGATTCAGACAGGGACAGAAATGTATTAAACTACACTGGTTCTGATAATTCTTTGGGGGTAATAGTCAGGCTCAGACAGAATTTTTCAAGTTTCAGATTGATTCTGACAATTATGATCGACTACAGTTGGGTTCAGACAGAATTTTGTGGAGCTACAGTTGAGTTCAGACAGAATTATGTGGGGCTACAGTCGGATTCAGACAGGATTTTGTAAGTCTAGAGTTGAATTCAGACAGAATTTTGCGGGGCTACAGTCGAATTCAGACACGATTTTGCAAGGCTATAGTTGAATTCAGACAGAATTTGCAGTGTCACAGTCAGGTTCAGACAGAATTTTGCAGTGTCACAGTCAAATTCAGACAGAATTTTGCAGTGTCACAGTCAGGTTCAGACAGAATTTTGCAGTGTCACAGTCAGGTTCAGACAGAATTTTGTTAGGTATAGTGAATTTTTGTTAGGCTACAGTTGGGTTCAGATGTAACAGGGAGCGAGGAGGCGGACGCATATGCTGAGATAAGTGATTTATTAGAGGCAAATCCAGGGTCGTGGTTGAAACAGTCCAGGGTCAATGAGCCAATACGGACAGATTGTGGGTCAGACATGACAAACTATAAACAGACTCAAGTAAACAAACATAGACCAATACATCGAACAAAGACTGGCAAACACTAAGGGCAAACACAGGGCTTAAATAACAAAGGGTAACGAGGGACAGGTGAACGCAATCAGGGGCGGAGTAACCAAACAGGGGGGAGGACTTAAACCTAAACAAACGCACATGGACAAACCAAAACAAAAAGGCACATGGAGTGGAAGGAGCCAATCGTGACATCAGACAGAATTTTGTGGAGCTACAGTCGAGTTCAGACAGAATTTTGTCAGGTAGAGTTGGGTTCATACAGAATTTTGAAAGCTTAAATTCAAGTCTGGATTCTATTCTTGCTGCTGTGCATTGTTTCAGGCAAAGAATATTCTCAGGCTACATTCGGGTCCAGTTCAATATTTTAGGCCTGATTAAATCTCTAACTTGTGGTCAAGCAGAAACTGTTTCAGAAATGAGATGTTTGACAGTGCAATTGGAGATGGCAGGTGAAATAACACAGTGATGAGAATATTAATGTTGCTAGAAAGTTCACACATCCACCGTCTGCTTTTTTTCTAGTGTTTTAAAACAGTGAGAGTTGCTGACAGACGAGGAGGAGGGAAATGTGTGAAGGGGAAATAAATCAGATGTGACTGGAACACATTCGATGAGGCAGTGATGACGCCTTGAAGACTGCCAAATCATTTCAGTCGTCCTGACTCCCATGAGAAGGTTCTCAGAAATGGAGCTGTGATATGCAGATCTTAATGACTGTCAACAGCTGATGGCATTTCATCAGGCCATGCTTATTTGCATTCATTAAACCCATCAGTGTGCTCGTCTCTGAGCGAGTTAGCGCAGCCCCTCCCTGAATGCCATTAACATCTAATGACCACAAGCAAAGATTTGGAATGCAGGACAATGTGTCCATCAGCAACCTTCTCAGGAAACAGATAAAGACTTTTTTTGTGGACAATTATTAAAGAATGTTTATAAGGGCATGTTCATACATTGTAGATTAATCCATAACCTGCAGC
Organism: Pygocentrus nattereri; assembly: GCF_015220715.1. Taxonomy (NCBI): domain Eukaryota; kingdom Metazoa; phylum Chordata; class Actinopteri; order Characiformes; family Serrasalmidae; genus Pygocentrus; species Pygocentrus nattereri. The sequence continues at coordinate 31,912,692 of NC_051218.1, read as the reverse complement.
ATTTTCTATCTGATCTGAAAAGTAGAAGAGATCCAACTCAATCCTGGGATCTGTTTCAGTCGGAGAACCAGAATGTGGTGCTAGAGCAGCATGAACGAAGATGCAACAATAAGGCAATCGGCAATTTTTGCCACATGACCTGAAGTCACCTTCTACTTTCTGATTGCTATCTTGAAGCAAACTGCTCAAGTTCCACATGCTGTTTGGCCATATGCCCATTCAGAATTAATTATCAGAATCATTTTTTTAGCCAAGTATTTTCTACATTTGCTCGGGAATGTGCTGTTGGCAAGACAGAAAATAGAACAAACACACAAAATACATAACATAAAAAATGAATGCTTATATATAAACAAGTACTTACGTGTTTATATATATATATCTTTCAACAGATGATGGTTGTTCACATTAGGGTATTAATGGGACTAAGCTACTCTATGACAGATGTTAAGTGCAATATCTACATCCCACAAGACATTATTTATTGAAAATCATAATTTCTAGTGCTTTATCAGTGCCATCTAAGCTGAAAGCTTATGAGTAAAGAATCGCTTACCTGTGTCTGAAATCTTTATTTCTTCATGCATCAAAAGGGAGAATATCGACAGTGTATAAACACAAGAGACAAAGAAGAAAAAGTGTCATCAGAGCACACAAGGACAGGCTTACTGCTTATAACATTCATTAATCAATTTGACAGTACACCCATACACTCAATCATGAGATCCATTCATGCAGCCTTTTACTGCTATCCTTTTTCTTTATGCATTATGCTTCATTCTTAACAGTCTCCCTGAAGCTCCAGCCTTCTGTGTGCTATGGTGCTAAAGCAAATAACTTTCTTTTCATGACTACAAGTAAGAGAGATTGGCTAAACAGGTAATGACTACAAAGAATTAGATGGAAAACTAGGAGACACAGTTGAGATAAATTACTGGACAGTTTGACTGTCTTTAGGAACCTTGTACAGAACATGATAAACGATTAACCTGGACAAAGAGAACCTGTGGCATGTTTTCTGGTCTTTCATTCAAACCCAAATATCTTTCCAATGATGACTCATTTCTCATTTCTAGGTGTGCTAAATGCATTAGTGTCCACACTCTTTATCCAATAATCCATAAAACTATCCATCTATAAATTCATCTAGTCTCTTGTTGATCCATTCATCCATCCATCCATCCATCCATTAATACATCTTCCCCATTCATGTGTTCATCTATCCGTCCATCCATTCACAGATGCATCAATCCATTGATCATCAACATTTTCATTTATCTATATATAGCTTCATGAATCAATTCATCAGTGTATGCATGAATTAATTTATCTTGATGCACCCAACATCAATCTGAATCCAATCAACCCATCCTGTCATTCATTCTTTAATACATCTATCACTTTATCCATCTATCCATCCATCCACCCAACATCCATCAATCCAAGAATCTATTTGTCCATCCATCCATGAGTTGACCTATCCATCCTTTCTTTTATGAATCCATTGATCAATCCAGCATCCATCTTTCCATTCATAAAAACACCAGTACATCCATCATCCATCCATCCATCCATCCATCCATCCATCCTCTCATTTATTCATCAGTCCATCCATCAATCCATAAATGTATCTCTATATCCAATGATTTATTGATTCATGCCCATCTCTGTCAACCAATTAACCCTTCCATGCATCCATCCATCCATCCATCCATCCATCCATCCATCCATCCATCCATCCATCCATCCAGTAATCACAGATCAATCCACCCAGCTATCAATTCAGCATTCATTTATCCACCCATGAGGTCATCTATACATCTATCTATCCGTTCATAACTCATGCATAACATGCATACATCTATCTATCCACTATGCGTATCCATAACGCTGCTAAATTAGAGTGATGAAATAATGCCCTCATGCTGAATGTTCTCCCTCATGCCTTCCTATTCATTCCTCTCTACCTCTGTGCACCTGCTGCACCATGACCTGAAATCTGTGATGCTGCTAACACTGCCTGTTATTTAGATATGTCTGATGTAATCCTACATGTAGTATCCTACATGTGAAGCATCATACATGTAGGCTGCTATCTGTCCCAGGCTAGGGCCACAAATCCAGTTCATCAATCAACTCACCAATCAATTCATGAAACCATCCATCCATCCATCCATCCATCCTTCCATCCATCTTTCCTTCCATCCATCCATCCATCCATCCATCCATCCATCCATCCATCCATCCATCCATATATCCATCCCTCTGCTGCACACTCACCTGAGCTCCATGACACTGCTAACATTGCCTGATGGATAAATCCGTCTGATGTAATTGAAGTCTCCTACATACAGGCTGCCGTCTCGGCCCCAGGCCAGGGCTACGGGAGCCAGCAGCTTGTTGCCCTCGGCCTGGGCATTACAGCTGGGGCACGAGATGCTCCTGCGCCGGCCATTTCCCATGATGGTGCTTATGACTGGAGGAAGCTGGGATAGGAACACATTTTCCCCATTGCCTTTATACAGGATCCCTAAGAGACAAGACACATCACAAGTCTGCTCAAGTCTGTTCAACAGCTGGGAGCAAGCAGCAGAAGTGCACCATGGGATTGACATAGATTGGTTAATTAAAAAGGCTCCTTAAGGTTTCTTGGCTTGGATGTTCAGCTAGAGGAAATATCTAGTCTTGAATTAGTAGTGGAACCTTTTAAAATGTCTTCACACTCACACATCTCATTTACAAAAATGGCTTATCCACAGAAAGAAAAGAAAAGCAGCTGAATTAAAAAAAAAAACACACAAAAAAAAAAAACAATAGGCTCACAACAATGTGTCAAGATCCCAGACTTAATGATTTTAGATGATGATTCATCTGATTAAATCATTTGAATGTTAATGAAAATAGAAAACAGTGATTAAAAAGGCAGATGCGTTCAAACAGTTTGAGCAGCAGCCAATCAACAGCGAGAATGTTGGCCATGTTGTTTCACATTTTCTAAAAGGAACACAAGATTTATAATCTCTGTTCATATTGAGCATGAATAGCAGATGCAATATCCAGAACTTCTCCACTACAGATCTTTCAGCTTCAGCCAATAATTTCCATTGCTGTGCATCATTCAAAAGCCCTTACATGATCTCTGCTTCTTCATGATTGATTGGTTTACCACAACAAATTGACATAAAAGATCAGTGTTAAGCAGAAGAATAGATGCTGACACTTCTTTAGAAACTTTTGAGGATGTTTTTACTCCTTAAAGTAACCTACATAGGTGAGGTAAGTGCCTGTTATCAGGGTAAACTTTTAGCATCTACCTTGCTATTGCTTTTCTTACACTTTCCCTGAAAAAATAATTAAAACATATATGTAATAATAAATATATAATTATTTATTATACAAATAAATACAAGTATGCTTGCATTGGACAATGTCACTTGGTTTTGAAATAGTTTATAAATGCAATAAAACACCAAATTTAAATGTCCCAAATTATTCAATTGTGACAAAACAAAAGCCTGAATGCTGTGAATTTTTTTAATGCAGTTTTCTCAGTTTGGAATTTTCAGACATGGTTAAATTTAAATAATGTCATAACTTTATTTTTAAACTCAAAAAGTAAGATTTATTTAAGAAAGTTCAATAGGTCAAAAAGTGTTCTACAGACAGCCACACAAATTATTGTATGTCATATTTAAGTACTGTATTAGTTGTTTGGAGAGTTGGGGTGAGGATAAATGCCTGGCCATTTCTATGAAAAACAAAAAAAAGTTTCATGGTCAACAGGGACTGAGAGGTACTGTGGCTATTTTCACCAACGTTTTATTTTGTTCAGCAGTGTCAGGCCTCAAAACAAAACAATAAAGCTGTCCCAAACGTGCAGTAGCATAGTATTTGTCCTCAAGTGACACAACACACCTGATGCTCACCCGAGAGGCGCCTGTGTTGCGGAACACTTTGGTCTCATCCAGGTATCACAGATTTAATGCATACTCGTGTCCTGAAAGTGTAATTTCCTGGAGATTCTGCGCGTACTGCATATAGTCTGCTGTGCTAAAACATTTTTCTGAAGCAGACGGGGATCAAGGTCCACCGTCCGAAAGAACACGTTTGATCATCTCCATTCACTTTAACGGCGCTTTCAGTCCGAGAGTGTGTGAAGAGCTCGGGTCATTACAGATAAATATTTCAGACCTGTGAAATTTTAACTTGTTTCTTTTTGGGGTTGGCTTCAAAGAGGAACTTCAAAGGGAAGTGGCATGCCCAGGGCCATCAATTATTCACAGGCAGCAACATGTTAGAGTTCCTCCATTCGCTCCACTCTATTAATCAGATCAATGACATCGCACTGAGCTGCTCTCCGATTGGCTGGCCGGCAGCCGTCCTGCACATGTAACTAACCGACTGGCTGTCTGAGGCCTGGCGCTCCCAATCTTTAACTGGGCTAAATGACTGTAGCAACAAGCTCTGAGTCTGTACAGCTGGAAATGTTTGGTCATAACTCGCGTGTTCCATCTGAGCCTCATTAAGCAGTCTGTCATCTCCTGTTGATTGCGCTTGACTTGCAGAATCGAGCGCCTTCCCGTTCCCTGGGATTTCGCTCAGTGTTTAAATGAGGCGAGAGTCCACCGCCGTGAGCTGAAGCTGGCGGGGGGCCAGAAACAAGTGCAAGAAAATTCAGTATGTGACTTTGATGCTCATTACTGAGAATACTACTAACAAAATAAAATAAAGATGGGCTACTTTATTAGGTCCAACTACTAAGGGAGGAGAAAAAAAACAACTGCTTCTTAGATGCACTGTGCTTCTGTCTTGAAATATTCAGAATCAATGAATCACACAACGTCAAATTTGAATTTTTCCCTACTGACAAACTCACGCAGCCTGCGTCTTTCTAAACACAGTTAAAAATAATGGTTTTTCAAGGGTTTTTTAGAAAAGAAGTGGTTCAATTTAGAACCTTGAACACTTACATACCTGTTTCCATGATTTAAGGGTTCTTTGCAACACGAAAGGGTTCTTCAGCTTGAAGGAGAATGAGCTGTATATGGTTCTATATAGGACCAAAAAAGGTTCTTCTACTGTCATGGGGTCATGAAGAACTCCTTTCGGTACTATTTGGTGCTCAGATTGATGACAAATGTGCCAAATATGGTTCTGTATACAACCCTTTGAAAGGGGTTGTATACAGAACCATATTCAGCACATTCTCCATCAATCTGAGGAACGCTTTCATGTAGCAAAGAATCTTTAAATCAACGAGTTCTGGTTCAGTGTTCATGGTTCTGTATAGAACTACAGGGAGATTCACTCAAAAGAGGCCCTGAATATTCTCTCTAATTCTCTCGAATATAACTCTCTCCAAGACAAAGCAATCTGAACCAAACAATGTGCAATATGCTCCTCAGTATATGGAGCTTAGAACAAGCCAGGATGCCACTGTGTTGGAGACTTTAAGTAGTAAAATTAAGTTAAGAATTCATTGTAAAGCTACAGCATACAAAGTAAAAAAATATGGTTTCCCAGATTGTCACATATAGTCTGAGGAAAACTCTCAGTATTTCTGTGTTTGTACTAATAAAGTAGCTCTACTTTATAATACAAAAATAGGGTTTTTTTATTACATTTTACATTTACGGCATTTGGCTGACGCTCTTATCCAGAGCGACTTACAATTTGATCATTTTACACAGGTAGGCCAAGGTGGTGTTAGGAGTCTTGCCCAAGGACCCTTATTGGTATAGTGTAGGGTGCTTGCCCTGGGATTGAACCCTAGTCTACAGTGTAGAAGGCAAAGGTGTTAACCACTACACTATCCAACCACCATTTTATGACTGAACACATATGCACACACCCATATTCGTGCTACACAACAGTTAAAAAATCCGCAATGTCTTTGTTAGCATTCAGCTTTTTTTAAGCAATAAGTCATGAGAGGCTATGTGGTTACTGTGGCTTTATCATCAGGAACAGGGCTCTTAGGCACAATGCAAAGCAGAGTAGGATAACATTTGGTCACCGATCATTGTATATTTTGGTCATTTCATGAACGTTTTAAACATTTTGTCATATAATAATGAGCATTTCATGATGTTATTTGCAAAAACCTTCACTTTATAAGAATTTTGGTCACTAATTAACCACCATGAATCTTATCAAACTATGTTGGAATTTAAATATTGACCCCTGCACCCCTACAGTACATGATGTAGTGGGACAAGGCCACTTAAACCACCTATTTTCCCAACCACTATAAAACACAGCTACTTCTGTCAGTCTTAGGCTAGGGTTTTCCAGTGGACAGTGATCTATTTTAATCGAATTGTGATAATTACACATACAACCAGTGATAGCTAATTTATTGATACGAGGATGTATAGGTATTAATATTAGATTAATGGGTGTGTAGAGAAAACTAGAGACAGCAGATTAATCGGATGAAGATATTGAAATTAGCTGAAACTCAGAAAAATCATTATTATTTTATGTTGTTATTTCATGGCGTTTGAGCACAGAACAAAATATTAACTCAGGTGTAGCAACTGACCTAGGTTTAGATAAAAAGTGTGGGACAGAGTAACACAGTCTAACCATATAGTTAAAGAAATGAGAGTGTAACCTTAGAATCTTGAACTTCAGAAGGAGCAGCAGTTTGAGTGTGTAAAACACAGAGAGGACAGGCTATTCAACATGCTAACGCAGTGAGCCAGTTACCAACACTTCTTCAAGATATCCGAGTGAATGAAAACAAGCAAACTGATCAAAGAGACGATGAACTGAGACATGGAACAAATATAAACTAGAAAGTAAAATCTGCTGATTTAAAGTGAATTTCGGGAGAGGGCTTCTTTTCATTTTTTGGCATTACATAGTTGTTCTTTCTCTCTCTGTCAGATCGTGTATTTGCTTGTCTTCCAGTTATACTCTGGTGGGCGGAGCTAAAGTGGGAAAAAGAGTTTTCACGCTCAATATGTACACACACACATCTTCTAACTCGCTTCTCCGTCTGGGTCGCGGGGGCTCTTGGAGCCTATCTCAGCTGGCATCGGGCAGAGCTCAATATATAATGAATACGCAATCTCTTTGCATGTCAGATCAAGTTTTCTCATAAAATAACTTTACAGAGATTTTTGAGTGTGATCAAAAGAACAAAGAAGCATGCAATATATATATCCATCCATCCATCCATCCATCCATTTTCTAAGCCGCTTCTCCGTCAGGGTCGTGGGGGGGTGCTGGAGCCTATCCCAGCAGTCTTCGGGCGGAAGGCAGGATACACCCTGGACAGGTCACCAGTCCATCGCAGGGCAGACAGACAGACACAGACAGTCACTCACACACTCACACCTAGGGGTAATGTAGCATGTCCAATTGGCCTGACTGCATGTCTTTGGACTGTGGGAGGAAACCGGAGAACCCGGAGGAAACCCACGCAGACACAACATTTTATGTCCATTTTACTATCAGGCTGTTAACATGTCTTAGTATGTGCTAATAGCTATATAATATAAACGAAAACACAGACTTACTTTACTCTGCTTTAAGCTTTAGCTCAGATATAGCCGATTTTCTTGCACCTCTGGTAGGTGCAGCAGGCACTATTTAAGGTGGGATGGGAAAATTCAAAGGAGAGGCTGGGTTCATCTACGTAACTTTTTAGTGTTTGACAGTTTCTTTACCAGCTGAAGTGATTATGAATGCAAATAAATCCATTTGTCTCCAAATTATTGATGTTTGTCTTAAATCCTTCTCTTTGCCTACTAGCTAGGGGAGGCTGTGACCAGCAGTCAGGGTGAATTAGCATTTAAACATTAACTCCAGTGTTTAAGACCATTTAGTGGTAAAACTGTGTCAGAATGCTCAGCAGAGCTTTATTTTACTGCAAAAAGGAGGAGTAATTTATTTTTACCTAAAAATTTTATTTTGCTTTGGAGCCACAACAGGGCAGTAAAAGAGTTACATGTTGCTGACCCCTGCTCTAGGAAAATAATTAAAATAAAAAAAAAATACAAATCATGAAAGCTCAACTCCACAATAATCTTAATTAATGAAACTCAATTGTAAGGAATCTTATTAATTCACCTCTGACAAGTCTTAATTAATTAACCTCCGACAATGCGGCAATGGAAACCATGTGTTGAGTCACACATTGATAGTTCAGCAGGGACAGAGTTATTTTTTCAGTTAGATTAAGAAAGGAAAGTCATTCAATTTGCTCTTGCAAAGGGCCCAAAGAATTTACGACAGCTGTTTGCCCCAAAAAGGTGGCGTTCTGAGGGTTCATTAAGTTGGACTGGTTATCAGTTGGGATCTGTTCCTCGAGCCGGGTGTCCTTCCCTGAGTGGAGATGAAATGTATGTGTGTATAGAGGGCAAGAAGGAAAGATTTTCTAAAGGTCATAAACTCAGTCTGCTTTCAGACTTTACTCTTGGCCTTTAAGAGTGTTTGCAAAGGTTCCATTAGCCTCTCAGCTCAGGGTGATCAGTGGTGCTATCATGGCCTTTCTTATCTCTGTTTTTGAGGCCAGGGGTCTTCCTCTGCAAGGCGAGGTGTGTGTGGTGTGTGTGCAGATGAGGAGGGCTGGGATAGTCTCTTTAGCACTCCGATAATTACCAGGCATCCTGTCCTCGACAAAAAGTGCACTACTTGACTATAGACGTTACACAGAAATTCCATAGCACACTATTTCTGGAAAATGAATGGCCTGACACTGGAATTCTGGCACAGAGTCAGAGAACTTTAATCTATGTAAATTGCAATGTTTAGAACGTATTAATTTAGTCACATATAAGTCATGTGGCGCTGTTAGCACACATGTTGCTTTAGTGTGCATTATTTAAAGGGAAAAAAAATAGCCATGAATGGATGTTTGCAATCAAATCTCTCAAAACAAGAGGGTAAAGTTTTTAAAAATACAAACTTTCATTAAAGATTTTAAGTATGTTTAAAAGTAAGTTTATATCTATAGCCTATATTGTGATGAAATATAGTATATATAATATACTATATTTCTAATGAACCCAGCTACATAACATTGACATAACCATTGTCCTGGAAGATGTTGTATGCTATGATGACTGTTGTAACACACTATGTTCAGTTATATAACAAGGTCCTGTTACTATTAGGGGTAGGTGTCACATCAGATGTCATAACGCTTGATGTCATTGGAGGCCAGAATACACTGCTATCACGATTGACCCCTGCCAGTCCTGTCCATGTGCGTTTGTTTTGATTTAGCCCCCTTGTTTCCTGACTCCGCCCGTGATTGTCTCCACCTGTTTTCTACCTGTCCCTCGTTTTCCATGTGTATTTAAGCCCTGTGTTTGCCCCTTGTGTTGGCTGGTCTTTGTTGGTGTTATCTGCTGTACTGGTCTATGTACTGTTGTTTTTCTGTTTGATTCTGGTCTGTCATGCCTGTCCTCCAATCTATCCGTGTTGGCTATGTGAACCTGGACCGTTACGACTATGACCCTGGATTTGCCCATAATAAATCTGGCTTATCTCTGCATATGCGTCCGCCTCCTCGCTCCCCGTCACAACTGCAAATATTAGCACGTGATATAATCTGTCATGATATAAAAAGTATGGTATCTATCATAAAAATGACCAGTAATGTTAAAATAACACTATTATTTTACTGAACAAAAGATCCTGACAGCATACTTTGAGACAGGTTATGTCGACAGAAGTACATCAAGATGCACCGACAATCGTTTTATAATCACATCTTGGTGACTTGAATTGAAATGTAATCATACTGAATTGTGAGGTGCGAAGACATTTCCACCCCTAAACACTGTTTTTACGCTCATTATGCATTTCATCAGCTCCACTTATCATAAAGGAGCACTTTAAAGTTCTACAACTACAGACTGTTTCTCTGCATAAATTGCTATGTGGAGTGGATCAAACACAGTAATGTTTCTGGAGCTTTTAATTGGTGACCATTGTTTCTGCCTTTTCATCTACAAGGAGGACCAATAATTTAGGAGTGTCTAATAGAGTGGAAAGTGAGTGGACACAGTGTTTAAAAACTCCAGTAAAACATTCACATCAGCACACCACACAATAACACACCACCACCTTGAAAGCAGTGCTGAGAATGATCCACCACAGTGGTCAGTAAGGGTAAATGTGATACTTATTCAGATGCACATATCGATCTACATAAGCAAACTCCACACAGAAAGGACCCTGGTTGCCCAGCCAGGGAATTGACCTCAGGCCCTTCTTAGCAGAACCTATTGCGCCACTGTGCCAGCCAAAATACACTGCTCAAAAAAATAAAGGGAACACTTAAACAACACAATATAACTCCAAGTAAAATCAAACTTCTGTGAAATCAAACTGTCCACTTAGGAAGCAACACTGATTGACAATCAATTTCACATGTTGTTGTGCAAATGGTATAGAGAACAAGTGGAAAACATTGGCAATTAGCAAGACACACTCAATAAAGGAGTGGTTCTGCAGGTGGGGACCAGAGACCACTTTCTCAGTACCTTTCTGCTTTCTGGCTGATGTTTTGGTCACTTTTGAATGTTGGTGGTGCTTTCACACTCGTGGTAGCATGAGACGGACTCTACAACCCACACAAGTGGCTCAGGTAGTGCAGCTCATCCAGGATGCCACATCAATGCGAGCTGTGGCAAGAAGGTTTGCTGTGTCTGTCAGCGTAGTGTCCAGAGGCTGGAGGTGCTACCAGGAGACAGGCCAGTACACCAGGAGACGTGGAGGAGGCAGTAGGATGGCAACAACCCAGCAGCAGGACCGCTACCTCCGCCTTTGTGCAAGGAGGAAGAGGAGGAGCACTGCCAGAGCCCTGCAAAATGACCTACAGCAGGCCACAAATGTGCATGTGTCTGCACAAACGGTTAGAAACTGACTCCATGAGGATGGTATGAGGGCCCGACGTCCACAGATGGGGGTTGTGCTCACAGCCCAACGCCGTGCAGGACGCTTGACATTTACCAGAGAACACCAGGATTGGCAAATTCGCCACTGGCGCCCTGTGCCCTTCACAGATGAAAGCAGGTTCACACTGAGCACATGTGACAGACGTGACAGAGTCTGGAGACGCCATGGAGAGCGATCTGCTGCCTGCAACATCCTTCAGCATGACCGGTTTGGCAGTGGGTCAGTAATGGTGTGGGGTGGCATTTCTTTGGAGGGCCGCACAGCCCTCCTTGTGCTCGCAAGAGGTAGCCTGACTGCCATTAGGTAGCGAGATGAGATCCTCAGACCCCTTGTTAGACCATATGCTGGTGCGTTTGGCACTGGGTTCCTCCTAATGCAGGACAATGCTAGACATCATATGGCTGAAATGTGTCAGCAGTTCCTGCAAGATGAAGGCATTGAAGCTATGGACTGTCCCGCCCGGTCCCCAGACCTGAATCCGATTGAGCACATCTGGGACATCATGTCTCGCTCCATCCACCAACGCCACGTTGCACCACAGACTGTCCAGGAGTTGGCGGATGCTTTATTCCAGGTCTGGGAGGAGATCCCTCAGGAGACCATCCGCCACCTCATCAGGAGCATGCCCAGGCATTGTAGGGAGGTCATACAGGCACGTGGAGGCCACACACAATACTGAGCCTCATTTTGACTTGTTTTAAGGACATTACATCAAAGTTGGATCAGCCTGTCATGTGTTTTTCCACTTTAATTTTGTGTGTGACTCCAAATCCAGGCCTCAATTGGTTAATAAATTTGATTTCCATTTATGATTTTTGTGTGATTTTGTTGTCAGCACATTCAACTTTGTACAGAACAAAGTATTCAGTGAGAATATTTCATTCATTCAGATCTAGGATGTGTTATTTGAGTGTTCCCTTTACTTTTTTGAGCAGTGTATATAGCATGACATGGTATGGACAAAATGCACCAAAAATGCACCAAAATGCAAAATCTAACCATTGGTAAAAGAATTAATTTAAAAAAAGACATTTCAGCTAAGTGTTACTATGCAGTTCAGGCAGTTACTCTACATTGGTTGTTTTTGTTCACAGACTCTCTCTGATTGTTGATTGCAGTCTTTTTTTTGGATATATTCAGTTGTTCAGTGTTCTAAATGTGCTGTCCAACCCATCATATACTTAGAAATGAGTTTCATGATGGAATTTATCAGCAAACATGTCATCATACAACCAAACCCTGTAAAACCATATGTCATGCTGCCATAGTCACATTGACGGAAGTACAGTATGTATTATAATATGTAACATAGCTGCAGTACTAACAAGAGTGCAACATAGATCAGTACAAGCAGCATCACTGCAGCAGCAGAATCAGCTGAGCGAGCTGCATAGCAATGCGCTCTTCTCTGATTAACGGCCTCCGCTGATTAATTGATCACAGAGAGAAGTGGGATGAAGACGTGGTCAGAGGGGATCTCACGGACGTCCGGCCGATAGCAGCCTCTTTTCTCATTCCCACCCCAACAAATCTGCTCTTAACTAAGATGAATTGGTCTGGGTGGCTGTTTCAAGTCTAACTGCGCAGTCTGCTGACCTTCACAGAAAGACAATCCGATGGCACTGCTGCTTACTTTCACTCCGACTTTCTCACTGTGTTCCACGGCTGAGAACAGCTTTAATCTTCAGAGGTCTGGGGCACATGTTTCGCTGTACCAATTATATTTAAATAGTACAGCAATTTCCATGCATTTCCTGTCCATTAGATCAACACAGCATGAACTGAAAACCTACGAAGGTCTAGAGTTATTGTTGTTTTGCAATGCAGTCAATTTACGTTACATAATTGTTATTGCATAAGTAATTACATCATTACTTTTTAGTTACATCATTTATATTCTGTCCCATGATTTGGTTCTCAGTCTATACTTTTTTCTGTTTGCTTTGATCTCACAATATATGCCAAAAATAGTTGTTCCTTGCATCAAAGTAAATTTTTGTGCACAACAATTTAATTTTTTACATCAAATTCAAGGCGTCTTCGCTTCTACATACAAACACAAGTGAGGTATGGATAGGAAGTATTTTTGGTTTTCAGCTTGTTTCAATGAGCTACGATTGAGAAATTATTCAAGAAAATGAAAAAAAGTCATGTTTCAAGGCTTTTCATGTCAGGCTTTTTCAGTTCGAGCTGAAAGCAGTCGATGTGTCTGAGCTATGAGCGAGAAATAATTAACATGGAAATGTCATGTGCTTTGGTACAGTTGGCCACAAATGCAACTTTTATAACAGAAACTTTTCAAAAATTATTTTATAGACTGGTGAAGGCAGCATAATAGCTAGAGATGAAACTTATAGAAGACAGCTTTAGTGACTACACACTGCAAGGCCAAAAGTATGTGGACACCCCTACTAATTACTGAGTTCGGTTATTTTAGCCATGCATTGTTAACAGGTGCATAAAAACAAGCCAGTCTTCACAAACAAACATTGGCAGTAGATACATCACTGGAGAGCTTAGTATCCTTTAGCATGGCACTGTCAAAGGCTGGCTCCTTTCCAAAAACAACAACAGCTCAGTCGTGAAGTGGGTTGCCACACAAGCTCATTGAACGGACCACTGATAAATAATTTGTTTTTTGTTCCTTACAGAGTTCTACACTGCTTCTGGAAGCAACATCATCACACAAACTGTTTGTCAGGAGCTTCATAGATTGGGTTAATATAACAACCACACCTAGAAAAATTGTAGGTGTGCTCTGTGTCATCTGCCATTTTATAAAGCACAACACAATTGGACTTTGATGCAGGGGAAACACCTTCTCTGCATGGACTGCCTGGCTGAAATACAGAGCACAAAATGTAGTTTGGTGGAGGTGGAACAATGGACTGTTTTTTCATCATTTGGGCTCTATGAACTATGTCATTACATTGTAAAATAAAGGTCACCATCCGTCCTCCTTTAGATGTACTTTCCTATAGAGTTCAGCTCCAACCTGCATCTAACATGCTGCTAACCCATCTAAACACTCTGCTGACCATGAGCTCACCCATGCGTCAAGCCTAAGATCATCTGTTATGATTCCATATATGTTTTTTTCTCTTTTATGTGATAATCAAGTGCAGAAATACAGTTCAAACATTTCCTGAAACTGTAGAGTCGCCCTATCCATTTGGTCTTATCATGAGATCATACATGACTCACACCCAGACATATGAAGCTATGAAGAAGGACTGAGATACACGTCATCTGCCTCTCACTGTGTGGAACTGGTGGATTCATGTGTCCATCTACATTCTGGGTAAAACTGACCAGGAAATCACTAAGGACACCAGAAACCCTTCATTCCTCATTCAGTCCACAATGGAGATAAATGTGAAATGGCGTGCAGAGAGTTTATGGCTGCTGGAGTTGCTGCAGCAGTTTTGGGAAGTAGTGATGAAGATAACGGAGCATTTTGATATGAAGCATTTGAGTAGGATCTTTGACTACAATTTCTCAGAACAGCTTTGTGGAATGGTTTGTGCAGGGCAGTTTCCTTTTTTGGTATTACAATGTGAAGCCCATAAAGAGATGGTTCAGTGAGTTTTAGTTTGGAATGCTAACTGCAAGCAGGGCTTTTGTGTCCAACATTAATAACGGACTTCACTTTTGCGGCTGAATGCAAACAAATCTAGCAATGTTCCAAAGCCTTCCAATAAGAGTAGAGGCTGCAAACAATGGACAAACTCCCTATTAATATCCTTGATTTTGGAACGAAATGTTCAAAAAGCACTTATGGATATGATCTTCTGGTGTCCTAGTTTGGCCATACAAGGAGCTTCATCTGGCAAAATTAAAGCTGCATCCTAATATTACATGCACACAGTACTAGCCTTATATACTCCCTGTCCAGCCATTTAGTGAAATTACTTTACACAGTTTGACTTACACAGCAAAGAAAGTGGAAAAGCAAAATGAAAAGGTCCTAAAATAAAGATCTTTATGAAGAATGAAGTCCAAACTATCCTGATAACTGTTTGTGTAGAATTTTTCTCCCTGTCTTTCCATAATGCAATGCTTATGATCATTGATTATTCAATACATAGCCTTCCTGATCAAACAGGAATGGAATAAATAAACACATAAATAAAATGTCAAGCAATGAACTTGAATATGCAATGTGTCAGGTGTTTCGTGACATTTCTAAAAATATACCTCACTGGAAAGTTGGCACAAATCGAAGCAGAATGGATTTTGTTCCCAACATAATGAGCAAACATGGCTGTTTTTATGGGCTGAAGCAGATCAGATCAATAATCCTGCTCTCACACCTTCACTGAAAACAGCGCCTAAATCCCCTCAGTCCTCTCTGCTGTGGGCTGGTCGGAGTTTACATCGCATTCAGGTGAGTTATGTCTGTACAGAGTCACAAAACTGCCCAAACTCAACAAATGATTTGTCAATCAAATGGTTGCCATCTGATTGGAGATATAGCTTATAAATCTTTATGGAACTGAAATTGTGTGGGTGGTCTTCAAATAGATTAAAAGAGGAAAAACAATAACCATACATAAGCTTGTGGGGACAAAAAAGAAAAAAAAAACTATATTCTGATTATAAGCTTCACTACTGTATATTTTTTTTATTTATATTTCAGCTTACATCATTGCTTGACAGAAGCATGCTGGGATATATGCCTTTGTTACAGGTGAGAAAGTTATTGCTGTTTGATTATATATAACACCAAACATGCAGGAAATTACTTCTTTAGGAAAAAGAGTGCTAGTATTTCCTTTGTAAGCGAGGGAAGGATACAGATCACCTCTGCCTCTGTAGCTGATGCTTATTCATCAAAATAAGGTCATCACCTTCTGTGAATAAGGCCTCTGCCCTGAAAGTCACCCCTGAAGGGTACGTGTTCGAACACACTCGATCCATATTTAGTAGAGTTTTACTCTGTAACCAATCATATGCTTTTTACAGTCTGTTCTGAGATGCCTATATAACCCACTGTCAGATGATAAAGGGAGAGTCCTCCTGCTGCAAGACAAAACTCTCCCAGAACTGGAACATAGGAAGAGTTATGCACAGCTTCTCATCTTTTTATTTATTTCAAATAATTATTTCCTCACAGGTTCTACTTATCATTTTTTAACAAATCTATCATTTTATAACCTGACAAAGTTGAAATGGACAAAAGTATTGTAGCATCCTGCTACCAACTCGCTTGGCAGTGGATGTGCGGCCATACAGAGTGGCGAGCGCGGAGCACCACGGGTACTGCCATTCAGTGGTGAGAGTCATTCTTGTGAATAGTTCTCACTGTGCAGTTGGAGGATGTGTATATGTGTGGTTTGTGCTGTTCTGTGTTAGGCTGTGGTATAGTTGAGGTAATGTTCCTGCCTTCTGTCAGGGTATATGTATGGCTGTTTATGACATGTCTGATTCATAGCCGTTCTGGTAGAGCTAAAGGTAGGTAGGGCGGAGAAGGCTGAGCCAGGCTGAGGACTTCATAAAAGGAGCAGCATGGCAAAGATGGGCAGCGGAGGACAGTGGTCAAGATGGTGTGACAGCAGGCTCCACCACTGACCCTCATCATGCCATCTACTGTCATGACTACTGTCCTCCACTGCCTGTCTTTCCCACACTGGTCCTCTCTTGTGGTTGGGCTTGTTCTTCTTCACCATTTCATCGCTGGGTGTGCCATACTCCTCTAGTCTGCTAATCTGCTATCCCACTTCTGACACCACTGTGACATATGCGCAGAAGACCATGGCATGGGAAAGATAATGCTTTAAATGAGGCCTCCTTATTTGACACAGCAGCAGAAAAGAGTTGACAAAGCACCAAACCCACTGGGGAGGTCACCTTCATACTTCTACCTGATGGCGATCCCCTATACAAAACACCCACATAATAATACCACTTCCCAACACAGAATATCACAAACAACATCTACACATAACTTAAACTAACAGACAACAACATAAGCCTTTACGTGTGGTCACCTGCATGGCCATGCCTCCAGAGTCTCTTGGTGCCAGCCAGTAGTGGGTTGCTAAAGTATATTTTGTGACTAAAAACAGAAGCTTGAATTGTCAATAGAAATTGGGCAATAAAATTTGCTGTGAGTTCTTGGACTTCATGAGTAATCCAGCTATGTTTCCTGAAAAATAAATAAATAAATAAATAAAATCTCTGAGCAATGGCCTGTGTAAAATCAGGACCACCTCTGATGTCACATTTGAGTAAGAGAGAGCCAATGAGATCTTAGGCCCCGTCCTCTATCTCTCTCCCACACTCACATGTTTCTGAAGCTGTTGAGAGGTGATCAGACGCATAAGCCTCGCGCTGATGAGTGTGGCTTTACATTATCAGGAGCTGAGACAAATAGGATTGTCAGAGAGAAAAGCAGAGTCTGGCAGATTTATTAGGCTGCTGACAGGTGATGGTTCTACTGTGAGATGATGCAGAGAAACAGAGTAAATGAAGGGAGCCGAGGGCGCCATGCTCATATACGTTAAAGCTTTTATCTAATTTAAATAACTCCGATTAACCGCCCGGAGACAGATTTGTGTCTCAAAGCCGTTTAAAGGGTCATTCTTCTTTATGTTAACCCTCTTAAAGTCAAGACATAAGTAGATTACCATTACAGAGATGCTCACTCAGTCATGCACTTCTGAACTATATTAACTGAATTAAATGAAACAGCATAAAAGCAGCAACAACCACAACAAGAACAATAATAATAATAATGAGTGATAATCTGCGCCAGTAAACATGTGAACTTGAAAAAATTGTTGAAACTCTTTAGTACAGTTTCTGTTGAGTTTATAAAATGGGTTTACAGTATATCCACACAAAGAAGGCTGCAGGCCCTGATGGGGTTCCCCCCAGGGTGCTTAAAGCCTGTGCCGCCCAGCTTTGTGGAGTACTTCAACATGTCTTCAACAAGAGCCTGAGTCTCCAGAGGGTCCCTATGATGTGGAAGACATCCTGCATTGTTCCTGTTCCTGACGCCACAACCCAGTGACGCCAAGGACTAAAGGCCAGTGGCACTGACATCTCATGTCATGAAGACCATGGAGAGGCTTGTCTTGGATCAGCTCCGACCCATAGTCCAGCCTTTTCTAGACCCCCTCCAGTTTGCCTATCAGCTCCGTCTGGGAGTTGAAGACGCCATCATCTACCTACTCAACCGAGTATATGCTCACCTGGATAAGCCAGCCAGCTCTGTGAGAGTCATGTTTTTTGACTTCTCCAGCACATTTAACACCATCTGGCCTGCTCTTCTGGGTGATAAGGTTACAGTGATGCAAGTAGATGCCCCCCTTGTGTCCTGGATTGTTGACTACTTGACTGGCAGACCACAGTATGTATGCCTGCAGCACTGTGTGTCGGACAGAGTGGTCAGCAACACTGGAGTTCCACAAGGAACTGTCCTCTCTCCCTTCTCTTCACCCTCTACACCACGGACTTCAGCTTCTGCACAGAGACTTGCCACCTTCAGAAGTTTTCTGATGACTCTGCAATAGTTGGATGTATCAGCAAGGGTGAAGAGGAAGACTACAGGGCGACGGTGAAGGACTTTGTCGCATGGTGCGAGCGGAACCACCTGCAGCTCAATGTGACAAAGACAAAGGAACTGGTGGTGGACCTGAGGAGGGACAAGGCACTGGTGACCCCTGTGTCCATCAGGGGGGTCAGTGTGGACACTGTGGAGGATTACAAATATCTGGGTGTGTATATTCACAATAAACTGGACTGGGCTAAGAACACTGATGCCCTCTACAGGAAGGGCCAAGGTCGTCTCTATTTTCTGAGGCGCCTGAGGTCCTTCAACATCTGCTGAATGTTGACTATGCTCAGGATCTTCTATGACTCTGTGGTAGCGAGTGCTATCCTCTTTATTGTTGCATGCTGGGGAAGCAGGCTGAGGGTGGCAGATGCCAACAGACTCAACAAACTGATCCGCAAGGCCGGTGATGTTGTGGGTGTGGAGCTGGACTCGCTGACAGCAGTTTCAGAGAGGCGGACACTGTCTAAGCTGCAGGCCATTATGGATAATGGCTCCCACCCACTCTACGACATGGTGATGAGACACAGGAGCACATTCAGTGCAAGACTCATTTTACCGAAATGCACCACAGAGCGCCACAGGAAGTCATTCTTACCTGTGGCCATCAAACTCTATAACTCCTCCCTCAGTGTATCATATGTGTAATAATAACAATTGTGTGTGCAATAACTCAGAGGGACAATAATTTAAATAATTTATATAATTTGAACTGCTTTATACTAGATGTTTCATATTTACTATCACAGTCACCGCCACTTTACTATATTCATAAGAACTTAAATCTTGTGTACCTATTGCAAATTTCTCTTTATCTTTGTTTTAAATTATTAAAGTGTTTATTCTTTTACATGAATTGTTGCAACTGTAACAACTGCAATTTCCCTCTAGGATCAATAAAAGATTCTGATTCTGATATCAGCAGTAAGCTTGGACTATTTTAACAACAATTTAGATGAACGATTCTTGTCTGCTAAGCGGTTTGCTGAAAGGTCTTGGTTTTCCTGAAGACACTTTCTATTGATTCTTCACAAAATATCTAACCACAGTAAAGTCAGACCTCGTCAAGATCAGACAGATATCACTATAAAATGCCAAGCAAAGATGCCTGCTTTACCCATATAGAGGCCATATATCTGTCAAATTTACACAGTGATGATATTGATGGCTGGATTATCAGGCTGTTGTGTTGTGTGAACAGGTTTAAACTAAACTGACTGTTTTAAAAGTGTTAAGATATTAAATCAATTTAAAACTGTGAAAATTTTTCTGGTACCCATGGGTGGTCACCCAGGTCACATATATGGTATATCTGGTCATGATGATCAACTAATTGTGGTCCAAATTCAGCTATAAAGTACCACATGTGAGTATTACAGAGCGCTACAATTTTCCCTGATGTGATAGAGTTGAGGCAGAAAGTTTACATACTTTACTCAGCCTAAAGACATTCAAACTCAATTTCATGGTGCCAGTTGTTTATTTAGGCTAGCAAATTGGGGCAGCTAATTTGTTCACATCAGAGATGATTTTAAAGGTGCGTAAAGAACGGAACACTGCATTTACATTGGCATAGTTGCCAATACGGATAAGGAGACCTCTAGAAACCCCTAACGCTGTTATCTCCTCCTACAAACACAATTCCAAAATCCTAAACTGTTGCATGACTAATTTATATTTATGCCTCCAAAATTACACCAATACACCAGCCCACGTTCTAGCTCAGCAGCTATTGTGAAGAATGAACATCAATGGAGCAACTGCAATGAAAACGAAGGCCACGTGCAGAAATGTACCACTGCAGGCTGTGAGGGGATGTTGGCAAGGAACTGAACTGTCAGCGCCAGCTTCGTATTCTGTTCCACCTTAAATGCTACAGCTTGTACAGGGGCCAGAATGTACCTAAGGCATCATTTACGGTGGAATCGAAAACTATCAAAACATGCTGGTGAATGAAAAGCCAACTTCAGTTCCCACAGTTTTAGCAGGATCCTGGACAGCATTGATTCAAAGTTGTTAGTTTGCTCTGCCAATTTCATACCAGACAGTTTGTCAAATCTCGGACAACATCGAGTGGCATCACTCAACGTTTGACACTGAAGAGATGGAAGGGCAGTTCCAGCTTTATTAGCATCACAACCCCAACAGCAGCCTGTAAGTAGCCATGATGTGTGACTTTATGCATTTTTTGACAGCTGAAACAGATCATCTTAAACTGAAACCTTCACAGTGAGCTAACAGCTTTCATTTACTTTGTGTCACTGCCGAGATCCAAAGCAAATAGCTAGTATAGTAGTGTTAGCTACTAGCAAGCTCCACTGAACTAGCAAGAGTCGTTCCACAGAAACGGCCACTTTTTTATTTATCCATAGGAGTCAGTGGAGTTACTGATTATCATCGGTATTATACATAAGAAAGACAACAATGGTGACAGTAACACCAGTGAAATTTTTCATGAAAATGCATTTTACAAAATATCTGCTACAGAACATCAAACCATATGATGTCAATCATGGAAAATCCACTAAACTATGTAATTTAATCCATTTCTATGCTACTTTTTCATAGTACTTTTTCATATTCAAACTGAACCCCAAGACAACAACAAAGGAACTGGTGAAGGAGTTTGAGGCACCAGAGACCAAAGTATCTGCATCTTCCATTGAAAGAGCACATCTCCATGGCCATGACTCTTACACAAGGAATAAGCTCTTTCTCCAAGACCAGTATTTATGTAAGTGTTTTATTGTGTTCAAATGCTGTTTGTTGACTGTGTTAGTTGTACAGTAAGGTTTGATGTGAAGAAAGCTGCAGTTGTCTATTTTACCATCTTTGTGGGGACCCTCCACTTTCGAACCTCACTGTTTGCTAGCAGCTCAACATTTCACTCACAGAGAGACAACACAGAGAGTCCTAGTTAATCTGAATACAGAGGAAAAAATATTACAATTTATTCATTAAAAAATAAATAAATAAATAAAAATTATTGGTTTCCAATCAGCCACTAGGGGGGCACCGCAGAAAAATGTTAACTTGAATATGAAAATAAATGTCTTTAATTGGTGTTAAATGTGATTATCAAAGAAAAAAATGTGTTTTATTTACATGCAACAACTGACATGTTGAAATCTTGTAAACTCAGTCTTTTTTCAGTGTTGGACACTAGTTTTCTTTTTTACACCGGAAAACCTCTCAGCCCAGTGTGTATGTTATGCAGGAATGTCCCTGAGGCAGCGCACGGCCGCTTGACAGCCGTCTCGCTGCTTTCAGAGTGTGAAGTTTTCCGGGATTCTCCAAACATTCCTGATCTGACAGATTTAGTTCACATACACAATCCAAACGCATTCAATGTTTAATCAGCAGCCTCTGCACTTCTGAGGAATGAATTTAGGGAAGACAGGAAGTCTACACTCACTGTCACAACAATCTGCATCAATACATAACATCCATCAATAGATAATAAGTGGGAAACCACAGGGTTACTGAAGCCCACAGGTGCCCCAGAAAGTATTTGAACATTTGTGTTATGTAATAAGTTTGTTGCGTTTGGAAACTAAATGTAAAAAAAATAAAATAAAAATTGGTTTAATACATTTTTAGGGGTGTATTTTGCCTTACAACATCCTTCTTGTACCATTCTACCATAAATCGATTAAAATAAATTAATTACAGTACCTGTTTACACCAAAACTTTTACAAAACTTTTATCACAAAACTACTGTTGAAGAATTCATAACCATTCCATGTAGTAACTTTCTGTGAGGGGCTTTTAGAGGCATTAAACTCTTCAGACATTAGGTTCCTATCACCACCATTATGAAGTAATTTGACTCAGTAAGTTTCTCTGGAATGAAGCATTTCACACTAAACCACTCTGAATGAGTTTGTTGACATGAACAATTTAATGAAATTTTGAAAAATCCATGGAGTTCCCCTTTAAGTTAAAACACTGAAGCATTTTACAGTGTAGTGGCATTTATTTTAAACACACCATTCTGAGCCACTTTCCTCAGTCTTCTGCAGATTTCTGTCCAAAATGTCTTTGAATGCTTCTGAAATCAACTTAGTGATTATGTTTGTATTTGTACCCAAACAATAAAAGCATTATAAGGGAAAAAAAGAGTTTCATTCCAGAGTGCTGTTTCAATATTGTTAAAAGTTAAAAAAGTACTTGAAATGAATTACAGCTGATGTAAAATGATAAATAAATGTTTATTTCTCCAATAAAGATGGTATTAATCATAACCTTGCATTGATATGTCTTGCGTATCACTGCTGTTAATAAAAAAAACATATTTAAAAACCTCATATCTCCAAAATGGTAACTTTACAGGAGAAGGAAAAAACATACTTTACTTTAAATGTATGTCAATGGAACTTTTTGGGCCATTTTTGGTGCAGTCATCATGAAATTTAAACACAATGTAAAGGACGTCAGGCACTTTTAAATTATGACAAAAACAAAAAAAAACATGCAGATACGAACTTTTGTTCAGACACCAGCAAAATGTAAAGTCCACTCACAACGTACGTCAATATAAAAAAGGAAAAAAAACCTGAAAAACAACAATGAATGAAACCCTACAAAACACTATGAATATTATAAAACAATATTAAACATATTTGAGGAGGCTCTTCATCCTTTATCAGTAAGCCAACACACAAAGCGCAGAACTGCGTGAGCGTCCAGCGTGGAGTTGTCTAATAGCTGAAGTGTCTGTGTGAGTGCAGAGTGGAATAATGTTTATCGTGTAGATGAATCCACTGCGGCTCCACAGGTGTAAAACGAGAGGATCGGCTCTTAGAGAGGATAAAGAAGCTAAAGCTGAGAGAGGCGGCTAAGCGGGCAAGCATGACCATCTTTTTCAAGCAGGTCGGCAGATTAAAGGGTGTGGAGATCGCCAGGCCAGCTGGCACCATGCCAGAAGCTAAAAGAGGCTTAAAATGTGTGTAAAGCAGCGAGTTGGAGAAGGTAAAGCATCACAAACACACACACACACACACACACACACACACACACACCCCAATCCTGCTCACAAACAGCAGCTATAGACAATACAGTCTCTTTCTCCCTCTCTCTCTCTCTCTCTCTCTATAAATAAGTATATGTATATATATATATATATATATATATATATATATATATATATATATATATATATATATATATATATATATATATATAGGAGGAGCAGATGCCATATTAGTTGAGATTTGGTCTGACAAAAAACCTGTTGGTGACAATATTTGGTGAATTCAAACTAGTTTGGAGTACTGAGCTTGAAGCTTGTGCTCCTGGTAGTAATGCAATTATATTAGCAATGCAGTGGAAATAAAATGAATCTGTTCATTAAATTGTCCCCATTCAAACAAAAGCTAACCAGAGAATTTATAACACACCAATGTCTGTTGCATGCTCCTTTACAAACCAACCAATGATCATGTAGGTGATGACGATAGGAGGTAGACGTGTCATGCAAAGTTCTTTAATGTGCTCCCTAAATTGCAATGTAAAACCAGAACTTACCTGATTTATTGTATACAATGCAACAAAAATATGAACCAGGGTCTGGATATTTAGGTGTAAAAACTCTGTGAAGTGGGACTTGATTAAATGTCTTTCTTAGTCAGGTTTCTTTACTACATTCACATTTTCCACATGATGACATGAGGACTAATGAATTATTCTTAATTCTGAATTGAATGCAAACCATCCATTCAAGCAAGCAAATGGAAAACTACAGCATTCTGGGAGCAGTTAATTCTTAGAAACTAGGGATAACCAAATAATGCTGCAATTTTAGATAGAAATGCACCAAATTTACAGACACCTGATACCTGATCCTTTAATATTGGCTGAAAATCTATTTTCTGCGTTACAAATAAAACAGCTTGGCTAGATGGCATTTATTGGTTGGATTATATTTATTGCATGCTTTAGATTTTTTTTTAATTTACTGCTTGTGTTTAATATTTACTATTATATTTAGTATTAGTAAAAAGAAGCATGTATAACAAGTCATTTGTCTCATGCATGCGTCTTCTTCACTCGTACTGCCTCGCTGAGTTCAGTAAATATCACTGTCGTTCATGCTGTCAGTAACTTTCAGTGTATTTTCTAGCTCAGTTGAAATGTTGGGCCCCGCTTCTGACTGATACAGATAAATAAGGCTAAATCGAGGCCAAATGCTATAATTCTGCTGAGAATCTGGCATTTGCTTCCGCTCCCTCAATAACATTAACTCAAACTGTAAGTAAACACACAGCGGCAGATGAGTGATTATTGAAAGAAGCAGCTCAGCCGTTCAGGTAAGCGGCTGTGTTAGCGTGCTTTTCTCACTAAATCTTGCCGTTACAGATTCTGCCATGAGCATTTTTAGTGCTGCATGTCAGCCTACACCACGGACGTGTTGTTAAGTTTGGTAAATTGCTTTGTGGTATCAGTCATACATAGTATCTCGCAAAAGTGAGTACACCACTCACATTACTGCAAATATTTTATAATATCTTTTCATGTTTGAATACTATAGAAATTAAACTTGGATATAACTTAAAGTAGTGGGTGTTCAGCTTGTATAGCAGTATAGATTTGCTGTCCTCTGTAAATAACTTAACACACAGCCATTCATAGCTGGCAACACAAGTGAGTACACCTCACAGCGAACATGTCCAAATTGTGCCAAATTGTGCCCAATTGTGTCGTTGTCCCTAGCTGGTGTCATGGGACTCGTTACATTTAAAGGTTCCAGGTGTAAATGGGAAGCAGGGCTGTTAAATTTGGTGTTTTGTACAATTCGCTCACACTGGACACTGGATATTCAACATGGCACGTCATGGCAAAGAACTCTCTGAGGATGCGAGAAATAGAATTGATGCTCTCCATAAAGATGGCCTAGGCTATAAGAAGCTTGCTAACACCCTGAAACGGAGCTGCAGCACAGTGGTCAAGGTCATACAGCGGTTTTTCAGGACAGGTTCCACTCAGAACAGGCCTCGCCAGGGTTGACCAAAGAAGTCCACATCTCATATCCAGAGGTTGGCTTCAAAAAACAGATGCATCAGTGCTTCCAGCATTGCTGCAGAGGTTGCAGGAGTGGGAGGTCAGCCTAACAGTGCTCAGACCATACGCCGCACAATGCATCAACTCACTCTGCATGGTCGTTGTCCCAGAAGGAAGCCTCTTTTGAAGCTGATACACAGGAAAGCCTGCAAACAGCTTGTTGAAGACAAGCAGTCCAAGAACATGAATTAATGCAACCATGTCCTGTGGTCTGATGAGACCAAGATAAACTTGTTTGGCTCAGATGTGTGGCCGAGCCCTGGTGAGTAACACCAAGACAGCTCTCTCTTGCCTAGAGTCAAGCATGGTGGTGGTAGCATCCTGGTTTGTGGCTGCGGTTCATTGAGGGAAATATGAATTTCATGTACAACATGTGACATTATGAAGCAGTTGTGCCGCATGGCAGCTTTCCAACATGATAACGACCTCAAACACACCTCCAAAATGACAACTGCCTTACTGAGGAAGCTGAAGGTAAAGGTGATGGACTGGCCAAGTATGTGTTCTGTCCTAAACCCAATTGAGCGCCTATGGAGCATCCTCAAGCGAAGGTGGAGGATCACAAGGTGTCTAACATCCATCAGCTCCATGATGTCATCATGGTGAAGATGTCATCAAGTAGAAGATAAACATTATGACTTTGTATAACTGACAGTAATTACTGTAATAAAGTAACTGTTTATGGACAGTCTAAAATGACAGAAATAACTGAACTTTGAAGAGTTAAAAACTGAAAAAGTACACACATTCTGTTATTTTGTTTCAAATAAGAAGATTGTTTCCATTCATATAAAATAAAATGTCGATAAAATTACTGCTGAAAGTAATTTGCCTGAAACACAAAACTATGTTTATGTAAAATCATCACCTCAACTTCAGCATCATCTCAACTTCAGCGTAGGCTACCATGAGTGATGGCTACAGAACCAAAGCTTGAAGCAACATAAAGCAATATGAATGAGGCAGTGATCCATAATTCATGTTGGACTGAATATTTATGAGTGACCCCAGACCAGCACATGCACGACCTTTCAGCAAATAATAAGTGATTCTCTCACCGTTCTGCAGGTCGAGGACGTGATGTTTGTCCAATGTCCAGCCGCCCATGCTGGACGCCTCCAGCTCATATCCCTGCAGGCTAGAGCTCCTCTTCTCCCACAGCACCACGCTCATACACGACTCGTACTCGAAACCCACAGACACTGCCCAGAAACGAGACAACCACACCAGCAATCTGTCACAGCCATCTGCTATTAGCAAAACATTTCTCACACATTATTTGCTTTGCTGTATTTCTTCACCAGTTCCAAAATAAACATGTTCTAAAATTTCTGGAGATTGACGTATGCTCCATCCACAAATGCATGCTCTCGAAGCTGCTGCTGAGAGGCTGGAAAAGCTTTCCAGAGCGTAAAAATTCAATCAAATGAATTTAAGAGTTTGGAGTTGCTAAGTAACATAAGACAGCTTTAAAAATGATTTATTTAATAAAGGAAGAACCATTTCAACACATGAACAGTTCTTTGCCCGGTCAAATGGATCTCTTCAACAAAGTTTAGTTTAACTCTATGACAAAAAACTACACACAATCTAGGTACTGTCAAATAAACAATTGTGTTCTACAGTTTCTCATTAGGTTGAATGAATAACTGGCTCTAAATGTAGGTATTGTGATATAAACTGAGTTTGTTCTACAGTTTCTCATTAGGTTGAATGAATAACTGGCTCTAAATGTAGGTATTGTGATATAAACTGAGTCAGTTCTACAGTTTCTCATTAGGTTGAATGAATAACTGGCTCTAAATGTAGGTATTGTGATATAAACTGAGTCTGTTCTACAGTTTCTCATTAGGTTGAATGAATAACTGACTCTAAATGTAGGTATTGTGATATAAACTGAGTCTGTTCTACAGTTTCTCATTGGATTGAATGAGTAACTGACTTTAAATGTAAGCATTGTGATATAAACTGAGTCTGTTCTACAGTTTCTCATTAGGTTGAATGAATAACTGGCTCTAAATGTAGGTATTAAGATATAAACTCAATCTGTTCTACAGTTTCTCATTAGGTTTAATGAATAACTCACTCTCAGTGTAGGAATTGTGATATAAATAGTCCATTCTACAGCTTCTCGATTTCTACTGGGTTCATTGCCCTTGCAGCTCCGCCCCTAGCCCAACCTAAATTACTGAAAAATGATAAACATCTCCTGCACTTTTACTACTGTTACATTGGTATGTAAGGCATTGCTCCTTCTCCTGCCTGACCGGTTCAGTTTGAATGTCACATTAGCCAGAGGCTAAGCACTAGAGATGTTCCTCAGCAGGCTCCTCGATTTTCCCACAGAGATATTATCAATGACAAGCCTGCGACCTTCTGCAGCCCTTCTGCTTCTCATGCCGCTTCATTTGCAGACTAATTACACAGGCAAACAGTCAGCAACAAACAGGTGGCCTTTAGAGCTTTTATTTATTGCTTTAACAATGCTTAGTGTCAGCTCACACACCAGAGGCCAGGTGGAGCTCACACACACACAATAAACACCTACACTATCTGTTTGTGTCATGAATAATATTTTCTTTTTCCTGCAACATCTCCATGTCTTTCAGTGTAAATCAATTACACTTTATAATAAGCCATAATAAACAGAATCATTATCTGTTAGTTCATTAATGGGCGCTTGTAATTATATAATAGTTTTACATTGATCAGCCATAACATTAAAACCAAAATCATATAGGAGCATTTTGTAGTTCTACAATTACAGACTGTAGTCCATCTGTTTCTCTGCATACTTTGTAACCCTGTTCTTCAGTGGTCAGGGCCCCCACAGAACCACCACAGAGCAGATATTTGGGTGGGGGATCATTCTCAGCACTGCAGTAACGCTCACATGGTGGTGGTGTGTTAGTGTGTGTTGTGCTTGTATGAGTGGATCAAGCAGTACTGCTGTGCCTGATCCACTCCACACCAGCGCAACACACACTAACAGACCACCACCACGTCAGTGGGACTGCAGTGCTAAGAATGACCCACCACCTAAATAACACCTGGTCTGTGGGGTTCCTGTGGGGTTCTGACCATTGAAGAACAGGGTAAGAAAGTAAGCAGAAAAACATATGGACCATAGTCTGTAACTGCAGAACTACATAGTGCTCCTATAAGGTCAGTGAAGCTGATTAAAAGGACAGTGTAGAAACAAGGAGGTGGTTGTAATCTTATATATCACTATTACAGTAAACAGAATGTAAGGAAAAGAAGGAGTAAAGAAAGAAGGAGTCTCTACAATCAACCATTTCACTCTGAATGAATCATTCAACCACTATGAATGGCACTGTTTACATCTCAAACACAGAATTATGGAAGAATTTTGAGAAATAGTGAAACTCCCGTTCAAGAACTACTCAGATAGTCATTACAAACAAGGAATGCAATTAAATGAGATCAAGTAAAGTTTAAAGAAAAAGTCAAATTTTGCAGCTCACCCTCAGCCTTAGCCAGGCCATACACCCTCTGGCCATAGGCATCAGTTTTATCCCAGATGAATGTGAAAGAAAGCCTTGGAGAAGCTGGAAACTGCTTCTGGAACATTCTGCCCTCCACGGCAACCATCAGGTGCACCCTGGCCAGACCGAACGGCACACTGGACCCTGTCATGACCACTTTGAGGACAGGCTTATAGGCAGATGCCCGTGAGCTGAGGTAGACCAGACTGAGGTCACTGCCGGGGATGGAAATCTGCTCATGAAGGACCTGGAGGAGAAACAATGAGTGCAATGGAGCAGATATAAGATCAGTAGAATCTACACTGTTACTACCTTTTCTGCACAGCTGATATCACATCTACACTGTTCAACAAATGTTTGTGAACATCTTGTCGTTTTTTTTTCTTATATTTTACTATTATATATATATACACTAAGCTTTGAGCTGATTTTTCAGACCCAGATTGAGCCTAACCCTAAACTAAATGGGATTTTCTATGGTGAAATACCAATAACATTGCTACCAATGCCAATGACAGTTTCATTTCCAAACTATTGATATATCTATATAGTAAAGCATTAAAAGGAATAGAGCTTATAAAGTAGTCAGTGAGTGGAAGCACAAGGCTGGTGTTTCTAATAAAGTGGCCAGTGAATGGAGGCACAATGTAGGCGTTTCTAATAAAGTGGACAGTTAATGGAAGCACAGGGTAGGCGTTTCTTATAAAGTAGCCAGTGAGTTGAAACACAAGGTCGGTGTTTCTAATAAAGTGACCAGTTATTAAAAATACAAAGCAGGTGTTACTAATAATTTGACGAGTGAGTGGAAGTACAAGGTAGATGTTTCTTATAAAGTGTACTGTCCAAGCATGACACTCACCTGTGTCTCAGGTATGATAGGGTTGGCCTCAGGGGTGGAGCTATAGTAGGTAGATAGCGGTGATGTTGTGATTTGGGGGCCAGGTCTTACAAGGCTGTTGAGCTCACAGATGGGTGTGTCCCTTTCTTCCTTCCTCATCACCAATCTGTCCATTACATAAAACACTCTCCATGGCAACCACACAGTCCGGTGGACAGCTGGGTATGGAGCGCGAACAAAGCTCAGCGTCAGCGAAGCTCCACCATTCACTAAGAGATCAAACCTACAGGCACAAAAACAAACCCATTCTTAGAACTACCTGTAACATTCACATATCAGGCTAGCTAAAGGAACAGATGAGCAGAAAACCTAATTTACACTAATTTTACCGCAAATATTGCTATTCAGCCAAGCCATTTTGTTTTGTTTTGTTTTATATGCGCTGCAGCCTTGAGGCTAAGGAAGTTAAGACTACAAATATTTGCATAATGCAAAGTGCCACCACTAATTCAGCACATTCTCACCTCACCATGGCAAGATGTTTATCTTTAATAGACTTGCTTATATAGTTTCTGAGTCAGACTGTTATCCAGTGACTGTTAGAACTAGAGCTTTAGTTCAGACCACCTCTACAACACTAATCTATGTTATCAGCCCTAAGAAGAGGCTGTTCTAGATTAAATAATGATTATGTTGCTGTTTATTAAGGCTGGATATCATAAAAGGTTATCCAAACGTCAGATACCAAACATGTCTTGGCTGACCGACTACATTTAGAAAAATATGTAAATCAGATTTTCTTGCCAAACTATTCCTATAAACAGTGAGTCGATATCAACTATCATTTTCATAGCACTTGGGTTAGGATTAGGGTTAGGTTAGCAATTGTACATTGCTTGATAACTCAACGTTCTTTCTTAAAACTTATACATGTTCTTATCATTCCATTTTATTTCTCTAACACAATGTGAATTTTCAGAACTAATCTTGCCATAAAGTCTCAAAACACAATGCAACACCCACTTGTACTAAACACTCTCAGAATAGGCTAATCAACTAAATCTTGCACACGACCTAGTGGAACCATGCAATTTAAGTAACTGTCTGAGTTATTCAAGCAGATTAGCAATGCAAAACTTTTCATTCTGCAGCTGAGTCAGACCAGAGGGCATTTGAAGGCTAGTCGCGTTATGAGAGTTTTCCGTTATTATGCTGCCAATTTGTGCATCTCCTCTGCAAATTACATGCTTTGTTAGCCTCATCACACAGCCCCGCTAATAACAGTGTATCCCACATGCTCGGCTCAAGCTCAAAAATAAGGTTGGATTCATGCATCGAATGTAAACTAATAATAAAAACAAAGCTCCAGAAAAGAAAATTGGAAGGAAATAACAGAGCTGGATCTTCCTCTTTATTGAGAGGATCAGGGCTGTAAACTCTCCTCTCGGCTTTCATCCAGCGCTCGGCTGCTTCAGCGCGGGCTGAGAGAGGAGGCAGAGATGTGATGTAAGTTTTTAAACAGGGATTTGGGAAGCGTTAGTGTGCTAGCAGTTAGTGGAAGACCTGCGCTAATTAGCGTAGCATTGGGGAGAGCCGTGGGTTTGGATATAAAATGGGGGCGTCCCTTTGAAGTGCTGCTCTATATGAGGCACAGATAGACATATCCACAGGGATACACATATACACCCTAAACTACTGCATTACCAACGCTGCTCTTATTTTACATGTAGAGTCCCACATCAGGGGTGGATAGATATAAAAAATTCAGCCACCAAGCCAGTAAATCGGGTGGCCAAGATTCAAAAATGTCAGGAATGTGTTTGTATATACACTATATTTCAGCGACTACCACAGCCAGGCCTTCAGTTTGTGCCATAAGTTTACAAATTCAGGAGAACATTCCATATGTTTTAGCCGAAGCTTATAACAGACATTATCATATATCTGAGCTTGTTTTTATCAGTTTTACTGACACTTTCAGTAAAGAGTTCCACATTCCGCCTCTGTTTTACATTCCTAACACCTAACCTCCGGGAGTATGGGGCGCCGGGGGTACTACTCCGGGCCATTCAATCTCTGTACTCCCAGAGTGAGAGCTGTGTTCATATACTTGGCATTAAGTCAGATTCTTTCAGTGATAGCGTTGGACTCTGCCAGAGTTGTGCCCTGTCTCCACTCCTCTTCATGGTATTCATGGACAGAGGACATGGACATTATGTGTGGATGATGGAGGGTGGTGTCTCTGCTATTTTCAGATGATGTTGTTCTTTTGGCTGGATCACATGGATGGCTCCAGCGCTCACTGGAGCGGTTTGCAGCTGAGTGTGAAGTGGTTGGTATGTGGATCAGCACCTCCAAGTCTGATTCCATGGTCTTAGCCCTGAAAAGGATGACATGCCCACTCCAGGTAAGGGGAAAGGACTTGCCCCAGGTGGAGGAGTTTAAGTATCTTGGGATCTTGTTCACGAGTGATGGAAAGAGGGATCATGAGATCGACTGCAGGCTGGGAGGGGTGGCAGCAGTAATGTGGCACTGTACCAGACTGTAGTGGTGAAGAGGAAGTGGAGCCATAAGGTGAAGCTCTCTGTTTACCGGTCGGTCTACATCCCGACCCTTACCTATGGTCATGAGCTGTGAGTAATGACCGAAAGAACGAGATTGGGTGGTGGGCTACACTCTACTTGATAGTGTGAGAAGCTCGGTCAGGGAGGAGCTTGGAGTAGAGCTGCTAGTCCTCTGCATTGAGAGGAACTAGCTGAGGTGGTTCAGGCATCTGATCCAGATGTCTGCTAGTGGCGGTGTACCAGGCACGGCCTACTGGGACAAGACTCTGAGGTCCTGAGGTCGACTGCTGGAGGGATTATATCTCTAAGTTGGCCTGGGAGCAGCTTGGGGTCCCCAGGAATGAGCTGGAGGAAGTTGTGGGGGACAGGGTCATCTGGGATTCTCTGCTCTCTCAACTGCTACCACGACCCTATCTGGACTAAGTGGTTAATGATGATGATGATGGTGATGATAATGATAATGATGATGACAATTAACCTAGACCTGCTTGGACTATGACTCATATTCACAGTCAGACGTTTTTATGTCAAAACTGGTCCCCTAAGCATGACTGGTTGATTCTTGTATCATTTTCCAATTGTGTTTTTAGTTAATCTAATGTGATCTTATGTGTTAATCTAAAGGTCTTCAGTCCAGCTCTGGGAGACCTAATCAATGGAAAATTTCTCTTGGCTGTGTGTACATAAATACTACAGAGAAACAATTCTGATTGGACAATTTGCTTTTGGACTTCTCAAGAATTTAACTCAAAATTTAACCATGAAATCAGAGCATCGCTACAGTACTTATAGATTTCAAGTACAAAAAACACTACATTAAATAGATATTAACAAAAATTTACAGACATTACATTTCGTACTGCTGTGAATACAATTAACAAGCATGCTTTAATACCAAAAAACAGTCAGGTGTTGTTTTTCCACTTTTTTTTTCCCGTTGTACAAGACAAACCAGGGTATTGTGTGACAGGATCATCGTCAACCAGGGATGATTCAAAGATCAGACCTGTATAGACTAATCCACCTTTATACACGGTCACATACACAGTGGCCAACCAAATGTCCCCTCGACATTAAAATGTCCCTCTTCTCTCAGCATCCTGAGAAGATTTGGTTTGTCTCCACAAAGACAGACACACACACACACACACACACACACACACACACACACACACACACACACACACACACACACAAATACACACATTCTCCTCTTCTCAGCTCCAAACTAAAAATAAAAATAAAGCTAATCACACAAACACAGCCAGCTCTCCCCTGCTGTGCAGCTGTTGTGAAGACAAGTCTGGCTGCTGCTCGCCATGTGTTTCATTTTAAGCAAGACCAAGGCCACATTCTACTTTGAAGTGTATATATAAGTCTATGTGTGTGTTTTTGTGTAAAAAGCATAAAATTAAAAACTTAAGAATTTAACCTTGTTTATTTAACAGAAAATGACACAAAATCCTGAACAACAAAATCTAATATCAGCTGTTTGAGTGTTCAGTACGTCACTCTTACTTTCATTACAGCTTCCATTCTTTTCAGGAGACTCAGTTTCTCAAAGAAATCTGCAGACACACCTCCAATGATCAGTCATAGCAGTTGGTTGATCATTTTCTGAAGAAATCTCAAACACATTCAGTGACGTTGATGGTCAGTCCATTGTTCAGCTTCTTTGTTTGTTGTGTCTGTCTCCTTTTTGCCAGTGAGGCTTCTTGACAGCTACACATCCTTTCAGATCCATAGCGCTGAGTGAGTCTTCTCACAGTGGAAGGATGGACAGAAACACCTATGGATGTTTTCAGATCTGAAGCAGCTTGACTTTCTCCTCTCTCTCAAAGATGAAAGCTTTAAGTGCTGTTTATCTGAGGGGGGCAGTTTGGGTGTCTACCAGTTCTTCCAGGTGGTTGTTAGCAGTCTCTCTTTCTCTGTACTTTTTAATCATTTTTGAACTCCTGTTTTCTGTTCCTGTGTTTTTACCTTGACTTTGTCCATCCTTATTCAAGTGGATTATCTTTTATCTACTCTCCTAATTGAGTCCCATATGTATTATAAACACGTAAGTGTGTTTTATGTAGGACAGTTATTCCCTCCTGAACTTTCTTCCACTTTCAGCCAAACATGTAGCTTACAGTAGAGGACAGTTTTAGGGGATGAGGGATAATTGAGTCGTCACAGTGATGTGCAGACACCACACACACTCACACACTCAGAAACACACACACACACACACCCCTCAGGAGGGAGATTTCAGTGTGTGCTGGTGTGGTTGATGGTTGGTTGTGTTGGATAATGACTAAAGGGGGCTGCTGTAACGACACAGCAAGGTCACTCAGAACCCCGCACCCCAAACAGTGCTGGCAGCTAAACTGTGACTGATAGATTCATTCTCTACTTTATTGCATGTTGTTGTGACAAATCCAAACGGTGGCCACAGGGCTTATATCTGCATGAGATGTTTATCAGTGTCTATGTAAATTCACTTGTTGTGTCTGTTACTCAGCTTTTCTAAGCTCTCCTACACATTTTAAAGTGGAACAGTCTCGTTTGGCTATTTTTAATGTCAGAAGATGCAGAGTCATGTTTTTACGGTCAAAGCCATTTTAATTCCTCTCTAAACTTTTGGGATATCTCAAAATATGTGATGCACAAAGCTCTGAAAGTCTGCTAGAGCTGCCCTGGCCTAGTTACAGGGGAGGACTATAGCAAAGGGTCAACTGAAGTGGGAATCCACATATGGCCAATGCACATCGTGCCTCATCGAAAAAAAATTTTAAACCACTGTTTTTGAATTCGGTGGCAATGGCTTAAAATTTACAAAGAGAAAGGCAGCCAATCCTAAGTCTTTAAGATAAAAAGACAAATGCTAATTATCTTTTATCTCAGCTAATGTTACTAGTAGTCACCATAACCTCACCTCATATCCTTGAGCTAGAGTTATTTAGCTGACACCAAGTCTCACATGCCAGACTTCTGTGGAGGGTTTAGTAATTTTCAGCAGAGGTGGGAACAAATCACTAAGCTGCAAGTAACAAGTAAGTCTCAAGTCTTCACCCTCAAGTCCCATGTCAAGTCCTAATGCAAGATAGATGAGACTTGATTCAAACCCGCTACAAGTCAGTACAGGTGAGTTTCAAGGCCAATCAATAGTCCTAATCTTCGAGTCTTAACCAAGTCAGTTTGCATTCATCAGCTAATTTATGGCCATAACACTGAATAATGGTAACAGCACTATAGTCTTGTAATGACAGCACTTTTAACTGTATATTAATACACAATTAATTATTTTTACCCTTCCAACTAAAATACAAAATCCATGGTACACAGATAACCATGGCAGGCATAGTGGTATATACAAAGAGTAGTGTATATGTAAAAATATGAAAAGAATTTTAAAACTAGTACTTAACTACTGAAAGATCACTTTTGATTTTTAGGAACTAGGTGCCTAGGATTAAATTAAAAACTATGTCAGCCAACTAAAAACAACCACTAGTTTGAATAGAATTTAGATGACAACAGAAATCAAAACCACTGAGCTAAACAAAGTTCACAGAAAAGACAGTAAAATGATGGTGAATGAATGAATAAATGAGTGAATGAAGCTGAAGTTGACTTTAATTTTATTCAGCAGCTTCTTATTTGAATTTACTCTTCCACCTTAAATGGTGCAGCAGTAACATTCTAGTGCCTCACTGCTGCCCCATTTAAGGTGGAACAACCAATTCCGATATGAAGCTGGTGGATAAAAAGTCAACTTCAGCTTTGTGGTGAATGCTGCAATTGTTCTACCTGCAGTTAAAAAAGGTCAAACACACAGAGCTGTGTTTCTTTTGTTTTGCTATTTAGGAGGAAAATGGTCAGTTCGCCTGGTGAGTTTCTCCAGTAAGACTGGGGTTTAGGTCCTGAGCAAGGGCGCTTTGATGCTGTTGATGCTTCACTTGTTTCCAGCTTAAACATTTCCAGCTAAAACGTGTAATGCCTGTCTTGTCTTCCGAAATAAAATAAATTGAGCATAAGCACAGTGACAGACATCTGACGATGTTGCTGTTTATTCAATTCAAGGCTCGAAATTCATTCACATGAATAATAATCAACTATATAGAGTGTCATCTGCAGTCAAAATTTCCACGTTTCTTCTTGAGTCTTTCCAAGTCATGATGCTAAAGTTCAAGTCAGAGTCTGAGTCACTGGTGTTGAAATCAAAGTCCCAAGTCTTTCTCGATCTCCTGGAGTCGAGTCGAAGAGTAGAGTCCACAACTCTGCTTGTCACTGCAAAACACGGTCGAGAATGGCCCACATGGTTAGGAAGACATACTAGTGACATACCAAATTCCCAATCACAATAGGGAGAGGCCACTGTGAAAATCCCACAGATATATCTTACTTGGAAAGGCTCAATATTTGTGACGCTATCTAGTGCAGGTTATAGCTGAGTAGATTTTACTCAGAAAAACAAAACTAAGACTAAATGATAAAATCAGCTGCACAGAAGTGCTTGTACACAAAGAGCCAATCAGAATTCAACAACATCTCATTGGGCCATCTGTGTTCAAAAGACATCAGAAGCTCTATTTCTTTGTGGGCGCCTAAGGCTGAGATTAGCTCACACCAAACGTGACAAATTCACCCATTTATACTGAAAGTTAAATTTCATTCAAGCGACATGAGTAAATTGTAAAATTAATTAAAAGAGAACTACACTGATTTCTCAAAATTACTCAGCTCTTATAATGTAAACAAACTAATTCAGAGTGGTTTGGTGTGAAATGCTCTGTTCTAGAGCAACCTACTGAGTCAGAATTGTCCACCATGTTGGTGATAGAAACCAGATATCCACCTGTAAAAGTTCCCTCACATAATATTACATGAAATGGTAATGGATACGGTGCCTAATGTCTGAGACATTGTTTTATGATAGTTTTGTTATAAGGCTATTGCTTAATATGTACTTTAATCATTTTATTTTAATCTATCAATGGTGGAGAGATACATAAAACCCTTTTTTCTGATTTATGACTGTTTCACCATCATTAGCATTCTATTTAAGACTCAAAAGACATGTGTAAGCTCATTGGTGGTTTTGGATGGTAAATAAAATGGCTATACTTGTGTTGTTGTCCTGGCGACTCCTGGTTTCTATCACCACCACTGTAAAGAAATCTTAGTCTCTACCATCAACTGTTTCACACCAAACCACTCTGAATGACTCTTGACTCTATTTACATCTTTGAATCTTTGAAAAATTGGTGGACTTCCTCTTTAAGCATTGTGTTTATTGGTGTATCCCTGCCACACATTCCAGCTGTACATTTTCTGTACAGTAAGTAGTATGCAGTAACATCTTGGGTTAAAACTCCACATTCATGACCGAGAATTGAAGAATTGTGGAAGAAACATCAATAACCTTCAAAATGCATTTGATACAATGCTCATAGCAGAAGATCTGAAACATGTGAAGGCCTTTATACGGAAGGTTAAAGAACAGAGTGCTAAGATTAGACTTCAGTATGAAGAAGACTAAAGTTATGACATCAGGAAAGACTGCTAACTTTACTGTTTTGGAGAAGATGTGGAAACAATAGCTTCTAGCTTACAGGTGAGCATTTTAAAGAACAAGGATGAAGGAACTTGAAAAGATCTTCAGTGCAGCAGTGTGTCTCTACAGATGAGAATCAGAAATGCCCAGACTGTGTTCTTCTCTGTGATTCTTTCTGGATGTGAAAGCTGGACAATAAACAAGCTAGGCAGGAAACTATAGAGGCCTTTGAAATTTGGTGTTGGAGAAGAGTTTTGAGAGAACCCTGGACGGCAAAGAAAACAAACAGATCTTCATTCAAATGGAGACTCATCTCTTACTTGAAGCCCAGATCACCAAACTGAAGCTTTTATTTTGGACACATTCATTGGAAACAACAGCTAAGCTTGGAAGGGATGAAAGAAAAAGAACAGAATGGTCAGCTATACTCTTAAAAAGGAACCATGAACACTCAAAGAACCATGTGCATGCTTAAATGTTTCCTTGCATGGTGAAATGGCCTTTTGAGAAGTGTTTTGAACAATGGAATTACCCTTTATATGCATGCAAAGGACAATTTAGGCATGCAAATGGTTCTTTAAGTGTGTATGGTTCTATACAGACAGAGGAAGCATGAACCAGCCATTCTGAAGCCTAAAGACCCAAACAGAAGAGAAGAACATTCTGGAGAAATGCTGTCCATATGGTCAACTGAAGTCTGAATTGGCTTAAAAGCATGTAATAATAATAATAATAATAATAATAATAATAATAATAGTGACACATCTAGTACATGGTATCATTTAGAGTTTAAAGAGTAAACTAAACAAGTGTTAATACCATTAATAATAATAACAATGATAATAATAATTGTGACACATCTGGTGCACCGTAACCTTTAGAGTTTACATTCAAGTTAATACCATTTTCTAAAGACTTACTTTTTAAGCTATGGAGTTTTTTTTATGAAAGTGACAATATGTAAGTTGCAGGTGTGTGTTTGTTTGTATACGTACATGCCGTCCTGCCTGGTGATGGTGTAGCCGTGTTGCGGGTAATGCAGCAGCGACACATTCACTCCGATTAATGGTGTTCCATCTTCCGTCACCACCTGACCTCTCACCACTGACACCAGGCTGAGCAACAAACAAAGACAAAGACACTCAGTGTAAACAAACATTCCCAGGAACAAAGACTGTGCTAATCCCATCCTCAAGGCTCGCAAGCGGCTTAACGTCTGTCAGCTTAAAAACAGCCCAAAACACACTCCAGAATTATACACAGACATTAATGCATGAAAAAAATAAATAAATAAAATGTAATTTACAGAAATTTCCCCTCACTCTAAATGTAGTCAATCAGCCAGTCAATCAGTTTGGGGTTTAATTTAGCACTTGAATAAATGTAGTTAGGCAAGTACAGCAGTGGATTTTCAAGCCTGAGTTCTGTACTTTAGTCCATGTTTATAGATAAATGTGTGTCCTACAGTATCAGAAAACACAATCAAGTCTATTAGAAATACTGAAAAACTCCTCACAGTTTCAGGCCAGCATGTGATGATTAAGGCAAGCAGTTAGCATCATGCTAATTGGTGTACATACATTTCTGTTACGTAGAACCAGAGGAGGATGTCAGAGAAGACTTTCTTTGAAAGCCTTTCTTTTTATTTTATTTCATTGTCAAATTCTGGTTGGAAACAAAAGAATTAAGTTCTTGAAATGCTCAACAGAATGCCATCCAATAAGGACTGTTCTCTGTGGTATCTATGATTAACTTGATTAAGTCTTCAGGAGCTGGACTGAAGGCAAAACACATTAGATTAACTACCAACATAATTAAAAAGTGACTCATTCTAGTCTTTCTTGAGGTTCTAGATACATCCCTGGCTGTGAATACAAGTCATAGTCTAAGCAGTTTGGGGTTAGTTATCAGGAATGTCAAATTCACTGTAACACTAGCCACATTTACATCCTAACAGCTTAATAATCCGACTAATAGCTCAATCAGAATTGAATATGTCCATGTAAAACCTCAGTCAGAATAGACTAATCCATTCAGAATATAATTACTATTCAACTGAATGAAGTGGGTAATGCTGTAAATAAGCAGTTAAATAGAAGAATAATAAACGCCTGTATCTGATTACATTCCCATTTAGAAAATTTAAGTACATTCTATGCATGTGTTTCGAGTCATATTGAAAGTATATAACGTTCAACATGGCGGAGCGGAAACTGTTCTGCAGAGGAGACGAAGTTTATGCTTTGAACTTTAAAAGACGGTGATGGGACAGGTGTCCATCTTATGTGTCTCAGAACACGACGTCTTCCTCTCGGCCCTCTTTAATAAATACATGTAAAGTATGTTTTCCTGAGTCTGACATCGTTTTAAAGTTTTTAAAAACACAATCACTGCTCACTGCTGCTCATCTCACTCTGACTGGACTCACATGATGCTCGTTGTCATGGTAACATCTACACTAAGCTGTTCTCTACTCATGCATTAATGTCTGGATTGGATTACTTGTAGTGTGCACATAAACGCAAATTATCCATCAGATTGTTCAGGACAGGGTGTACATAAACACCTCAGTCTTCATCTGTAATCTGAATGTATTCAAATTGGCAAAAAAGCCAGTCATACATACAAGTTCAAATATATGATAATGTTTGTTACAAGCTTCAGATTTCTGTGTTTAATCTAGAATGGCCAAAAATGTAGCTGTTTGTTTAACACTAACATACTACTAAAATCCCATAGTAACTAAAACAAAAGTAACACATTTTGACAAGTATGACCAGAACTGAAGGCCTAGGTCTAATAGGCATAGTAAGCCACTGCTTGTTAACTACTTTAACTCCAGTGCTAAAACTAAAGAAGCAAATTTCAGACACCAAACAGACTTTTGCTGAGGGATGTTTAGAGTAAGGAGGGTAAACTGTGTAAAACTGTACATTTTGCTGAACTACTGCTTGAAGACTCATCAGCATAAAACTTGACTTTTCTGTCTCCTCTCATCCACTTGCCCTCTATGAGAGTCAACTTGGTGGACAATGGACATGGACAATTACAGCAAATTATTCCACCAAGCGCCATTTAGCAGCCAACCTGCAATTTTTTAGCTGCCAGTTAATTGCAGGATAATTTCTGAATATGTGAACAACAGGAGTGTCTGGGTGGAGAATGTTCTTCCTCATCAAGGCTTAATTAAAAGCTTAGCACTACCTGCTAATTTTATTTCCATTGTTTCAGCAGACAGGCAGCCAGGAAGAGGACTTTCTGGAAAACGTTCAGAACTCTTTCTCATGACCTATCCATGATCTATCCTTATATGTGGTACTGATGTGTGGCTGGACAATCTTTACAGAATGCTGGTAAAAATCCCATTAAACAAGACTCACTATATATATATATATATATATATATATATATATATATATATATATATATATATATATATAGTGAGTCTTGTTTAATGGGATTTTTACCAGCGTTCTGTAAAAAATTCTGAATAAATGTATATATATATATATATATATATATATATATATATACATTTATTCAGAATACCTATATTTTCAGCCAGTTATTCATTCAACCTAATAAGAAACTGTAAAACAGATTATTAGTTTATTATAAATAGATTTATATTATTATAAAGTTTATATGACCATTTATGACCATTGATGCAGTATTGTGGTATGTATCAGGTATTATAAGTATTATATTAACTACAAACACATATCAATAATTTTTTTTCCTTGACTTGTATTCTCATGGTACTGGGCCTGACTCATACTCAATGTGTCCAGTTCTTGGTCTTAACACAGTTTAATCTCTAATGGGCTTCACTACAACACTACCTAATACTGCACACTGCAAAGATACCAACACTGGCACTGTACCCTATCATGTGACCACTCAGCCGTCTGTCTTTCACTCCTTCCTTTTTCTACAAGAAGAGATCTGACCATGACCTGCTGGACCAAATGTGCAAAGACACAATATCAGATTCTAGTGACAATCTGTGACAATGCTGTTTTCTTTAGCTGTTCAGACACTGATACATCCCTCTGTTCCCCTCACAGACCCAGCACCCATGGGGAACAGCACTGCAAAATCAAACAGCGCCAAGGTCACAGCGCAGGTAGAAGAAAAATAGATAGAACACAAAACACAAAAAATAATAAAAAACCTCATGGTCAGTCAGTCTGTAAAGGGCAGCAAATACAATGTCAGTCACCATCACTTCACAAACGCATTTAATCAGCACGACCCAGAAAAGAGCTGATAAAAAATAAAACAACTTACATAAAATAAATGTACTAAAATTATTACAGAGGCTGCAGAATGTACCACAAATTCCAGCATCTTAGACAACCAAGAACAGTTAGCTACCCAAAGCAATGAATTCCATCATTTTGTAGTTGTTCTTTGCATGGATTTTAGACTTTTTTATTAATTTTTGGCGTCAGCGTGCTCACAGAAACTTTCCTTTCTGCTTCTGTTTTTCTGCAAAATTAAATAACTAAATAAAAATGTAAATTAATTCAAATGTAAAAACTACAGTAACCCTGGTCTAGATTTTCTTCATTTTTTCCTCTTTCAGTTGCAAACTGAAAGTGTCATCTTTTTTCCAGTTTTGGCTAAAAACACTGAATTTTAAAGTGCAGACTCCATCCTGTCCTTACAGAATATTAATGAAATGCAAATGTAATTCATAGCATAAATAATGTAAATCAAACGTTGAACAAAACATCTTTCAGAACTCTGAAGTTTTTGAGACTTTTAGGGTTACACAGTCAATCTGAACCTCTCAAAATTCCTACACAATCCCCAAAGCTCTAAAACAACTTCCAAACAGTGCTCTGCTCTTCATTTTTATCCCAAACCATCCCCACACAACTCTGAACAGTGTTACTGTTCTTGTACTAATGTGCACTGTTCCTGTACTAATGTGTAGCAGGACACTGATGATAAAGTTAGTGAACCTCACCTGCATGTCTGCAAA
This sequence comes from Pygocentrus nattereri, assembly GCF_015220715.1. NCBI lineage: Eukaryota > Metazoa > Chordata > Actinopteri > Characiformes > Serrasalmidae > Pygocentrus > Pygocentrus nattereri. Next base: position 31,869,720 of record NC_051218.1, on the reverse strand, counting down.
AATTGTAAAATATTGTATACAGAATAATGGAGTGATCTGTTTTATGGAGCAATTGTGGTATTATCTCAGGAGTTTCATGAAGAGCCACGAGAGATGAATTTCCTACAGGCTACAAATTCCAAGCATTCAAGCGCAAACCTTTACATAAAAAAATGCCTTTAATATTATAAAAAACACGGTATGTGCTCAAAATAAACACTATATGAAATACTTTTTGGTCATTCTCTCAGGAACACTATAAAGGTCTGAGACTGTAAACCTACAATGTGCACCTAGTGGCATGAAAACGATTAGGCACTCCTGATGAAGATTTCTGTTACTGTGAATAGTAAAGCTTGACCAGATTCTGGAAAAGCATAAAGACAACACATTTCTTTAATATTTTAAGCAAGACCACTTTTTAATCTCCATTTTTATGGTCTCAAAATAAAAAAGGAAAGTTTGGGCACCTTGCACGGTCAGTACTTATTAACACCCCCTTGCTGGCAAGTATCATAGATCTTTTCAGTTCTTGTTTGGTGGATTTTTAGCGCATTATTCCTTGCAAAAAGCTTATGTGAGATTGTTAGGTTTTCTGACACGCACTGCTCTTTTGAGTTTGATCCACATATTTTAATGATGTTTAGTTCAGGGGAGTGTGAGAGTGATGGCAAAACCTTCAGCTTGCACCTTTTGAGGTAGTCCATTGTGCATTTTCAGGTGTGTTTAGGATCATTATCCTGTTGTAGAAGCCAACTTGTTTTCATCTTCAGCTTTTTTACAGATGGTGTGAGGTTTGCATCCAGAATTTGCTGGTATTTCATTTTGGTATTTAATCTTTCCTCTACCAGTGAAATGTTCCCTGTGCCACTGCAGCACAAGCCCAAGGCATGATCATTCCACTCCTCTGCTTTAAAGTTGAAGAGACGTTTTTATTAATTAAATTCTCCATCCCTTTTCTCTCTAAACATACCTTTGCTTACTGTGGCCAAAATGTTTAATTTTAACTTCATTAGTCCACTGGACTTGTTTCCAAAATGCAGAGGCCCTGTTTAGATGTTTCGATGAAGGTCATGTTTTCAGATGTTGCTGCTCAGTAGAACACTGCACCTCTAGAGTCTGCTAAATCTTTCTAAATGTCTTTTGCAGCCAAATAGGTTTGATTTGCCTTTCTAGCAATTCTATGAGCAGTTTTCTTGGCCTTACCATTCTCAACTTCACCTCCACCATTTCTTATTTATATTATAAACTGAGAAAACAGCTACATGAAAATGCTTTGCTATCTTGTTATAGCCTTAGGAGAGATGTTCTTATTCACTGAATTGCCCTGCTTTGTGGGAATCAATTACTTTAATTTTCATTTTAATTAATTAAATTTTTTGGATATAGCATCACCTGGACTTTCTTTACAATGACTGTGATCAACCCATAGCTCCAACAAGCTAGCTCCAACAAGGTCTGAGAAATTGGCAATGAGAGCTCAAATCTCTTGGGGATGCCCAAACTTTTGCTTTTACTGTACAGTTTTACTTTTAAAACTGTACAAGACAAAAATAAAACACTAATCTATCTTAAAATGTTGAAAACAGTGTGTTGTCTTTAACTTTATGACTTTTGGAGAGCAGGTCATCTTCTACACACTTAATCACTGTATACAGTTGGTATATAAAATGGCTGATGAGCATGAGTACTACATGTGGTGTTTCCATTATTTTGGACACCTCCTACATTTTCACTTTTAATTCTTCGTTAGTGATGAAGCTCAGCTGACCTGCTGTTGAACGGGTTTTCTCCAGGAAGTCGGTGAGTTCCACCTGGAGCCACAAGGAAACTGACCCGCTGGTAGAAGGCCAGGGTGGGTGGAGTGGAAGAGGTCTGGGGGTTTTGTTGGGTCGTGGTGGGGTCTGGTGCCCCTTTGCAGTAAGGCTGATCCTGACAAGAACTCTGCAGGCAACAGTCTGGATCCATACAGTCCAGCAGGCCATCTGTAGAAACAGCAGGAAACCACAGTAACAAGTTTCATATAAGCACTCTGGACTTCTGTTTTGACTTGAAAAATACGCTCCAGCTGCAGGCTGTTGCCTTTAATTTAGGAAGTCTTTCAGAGCAAGAGCAGTAGATTAAAAAACAAGCTCATTGCCAACAGATGTACTACTTTGTTTCCCACAGATGTGTTTTTCTTGTATCACTTTTGCAATTTTCCTACAACTATGCTTCATGCTGAAAGAACGGGTTGAGATTGGATGTCAGTCAAAAAGCCCCTTCCTATAAAAGTAGGTGGTTCATTACCACCCTAAGCAATGAAAACTTCCAAACTTTCTGCTGATAAGCAGACATCTGGCTTGCTAGACTACTTTAACCTTAATCTAACTCTGCCGTTGTACCAGCATTTTGAAATCCTGATACATCTAAAACTGTAACTTTCTCAGAGAAGGAAAACAACTAATAATGCAAATTTTGCCACATTCATCATGAAAGGGCACCTGGGATTTTCAATGGTGTAAATGAATGAAATACAAATAAAAAGTTAAAAAGTTCTCTTCTGACAACAATGACTTGCATATAAACTCCAAGGCAGCAAGCATAAGCAATTTAGATCTAGAATATTTTATAAAATTACAGCACTGAACCAAGATACATTCATTTGCACTGTATTCCCCAGTTAATCAAACTAATTCTCACCTCCCTCGTTGTCCTTGCCATCAGAGCAGAGGGTTTCCATGGCAACATCACACCCCGCCCCTCTCCATCCTGACTGGCAAAGACAGTGCCAGCCGTTCTGGTCCAGGACACACCTGCCATTGTTGTTACACAGGCCAGGACAGCTGTCTACCGGGACAAATTCAGCAGTCACAAACCCCAGCAAACCAGTGACCAAACACAGGGGTCAAGTACTAATGCACAAGTCACATCTCAGACAAAAAGGGATAACATGGGGAATGTGTCTAGGTCAATCAAATGTCTGAAACGTTTACATTTCAAAGACATCAGACGGGACATAGGAAAAGAGCTGTAATTTCACATGAAACCATAGTTCATACAATCATATTATAATAAGCAGGGTGATGTTTTGCTCTTTTGGGAATATGTATCAATAGATCCCATATCTCAATAGATCGAAACTTTTAACAGGCTCAGTCTCTAAATAAACCCAACTTAACAACAAATCCAAATCTCTCAACAGACTCAACTTCTCTACAAATCAAATTTCTCAATAGATCCAATTCCCCAATTGATGCAATTTCTCTTTAGACATAATTTTCAGTAGACCAAATTTCTCAGTACATCTAATTTCGAATTTGTCACCAGAATTGATTTCTCAGTGAATTCAATTTATTAGTTAATCAGATTTCTTAATAGACCCAATTTATCAATGTATTCACTTTTTCAACAGTGCTAATGTCTTAATAAACCCAGTTTATCAATTAATTCAATCTAGTTTTTAATAAAACCAATGTTTCAACATATAAAAATTTCAATACAGCAAATTTCCCAGTAGTTTTCTCAACAGTACCAGTTTCTCAATAAAACAAATCTCTTAAATTATCTATTTTCTCAATATGTATATAATTTCTCAATTTATTCCATTGTTTAATTAGAACTGAAGTGTGATGTAAATCCATGTGAATTCACAGCTCATTCAGAACAAATAGAGGGAGGATTTGGGTCAGACATGTTTGGTTACTCCAGTGCTATCATCTCCTTGATCAGAGACTGGCTGAAGTCAGAAGAAGGAATTGCTAAACTAAAGAAGCTTAGCAACTGTTCAATATTACATCAAAACCAGGAGATAAGAGAGAGACAAAGTGAGGAACACAAGACAGTGAAATCTCGCACAGTGGTGGCCTTTGTGTGTCTGAGTGTTTATGCACTTGTGAGTGTGCATTTGTGTGTATGTCAGCATATGAGTGTTGTGTTTGCCCGCACAGGGCTCCTGTATGTGAGATGTTTCTGATAAAATGGCCAGTGAGCATAGCCACAAGGTAGGTGAACCTAATAAACTGGCAACTCAATGTATGTGTGCATGACTGTAGGGGTATGTGCATGCATGCGTGCATGTGTGGGGGTCTGCACGTGTCAACTTGAATACGTTTATGAGTACATGTGTATTTGTTCACATTTGTGCATGTTTATATTTAAGCAGATCTACTTACGTGTGGCTGAGTATTTATGTGTTCAGTGGTGTGACCTTTAGAGCTAGGTCTTCAGTTTGGGCCATACATATTAAAACCTGGTCAAAAAACCTGCATGTTTATAGAATTTCTAATATAATGCTAGTGCTAAGTTAATTCTTCTGTACATTTTTGCCCATTCTTTCAGTAAAGAGTCCTGGCATAGAGCTGCCACCACTGTTTTCCATTCAGAACAACAAACCTGCTTAGACTACAGTTCGTATTCACAGTCAATGATATTTTTAGTGCATCTAGAATGTATTTAGAAGGCCTGGAGTCATTGATTGTTAACACTTCAGTGTAGGGAGATATTATTTAGCATTAACAACCTATATGCTTTTTGTATATAGTAACCTACATACCATACAAAGTCATACATGTCATACAGAGTCTTAATGCCCTCCCACTTTGATGTTTCTGTCCCACGCAATTATAGGAAGGTCATTGTAAGGTCATAAAGAAAAACTGCCCTATATTCACAAATAAAATGCTCTAGAAAATGCTTAATGCACTGTAGTTACTAAATAATAATGTAGGAAGGAGCAGACAGTTATTTGCAAATTGCTTTCTTGATAGGAACATCACAAACTATCTTGAAGATCCTTGATTATCCTAGTTTCTGTTTGATAATGTTTGAAAAAGGTAATTGGTTAACTCTAGATGGCCAGGGCATTTAATTACACACCTCTATAAACTAAGTAAAGCTCATTTAAGTCCCTGTAGTTACTACATCATAAGCCTTAGTACGTAATAAGCCTGAGATTTTAAGGACATAACTGGTCATTTTTGATCATTCAGTTTACTTGTTTGATTAGACTTATAAGGGCATAATAATGGAGACTTAATTTGTCGTGCAAAGATTATGATGCATAATACACAAATAAAAGTGCTCTGGTCATGCTTATGTCACTCTATCCTCTTAAAACATGCTCCTTCAAGGGTTCTTTAGTAAAGAAAATGGTTCTATATAGAGCCATAAACACATTGCATGATTAAAGAGCTTTTTGCCTCATTCAGATTGATGGGAAATGTGCATGGATGTGTTAGAGATGGTTCTATATAGAACTCTTTTTAAAAAAGGGTTCCATACAGCACCCAAAATCATTCTTATACTGTTACAATACAGGAATACTGGGTGATATATAAAACCAATTTTAAAAAGGTTCTATATAGAACCATTTTCAGCACATTCTCCATCAGTCTTAAGAACCATTTCATGATGCAAACCTAGAACCTACTTTTACTAAAGAATCCTTGAAGGACCATCTTTAGTTATTGATTACTAAAGTAGGACGCTGATTACCAAGTAATTACTATAAATATGACATCATCACTTAATGATGAATCTTAAATTGTTAAATAAAAATTTATTTTTAGTTCCCAGAAATCGAGGCCTGGAGGGTTGTTGTGCATGGGTGTGCATGTAGGTTGCATGTGTTTGCATGTTTATGTTTATGCATGGTCATTTGCATATGTGAGGATATTTAATTTTGCACCGTGGTGACCAATGGTTACATACAACCAACCATAGGAAAGCTGTGCACATGGACAGTAATAGACAATAATAGACAGTATGCAGTAAGACAATGAGTGTCATGCTTTGGGGGCAGTGGTGAAGGGGACTAGAGCCACATGCTCTCCTCAGGCCAGCACAACCTTTACCTCTGTATCCTATCCAGTCTGCTATCACGAAGAGACAATCCAGGAAATTAAACAAAAAAAAAAAAAAAAAAAAAAGAATTAAAAAGGTTCAGATGTAGCGCAGGAAGCACGTGTACACACATACACCTCCTCCGGGGGCACCAAATTATACGCACAGGCTCGACCTCGCTCCAGTAAATATGACATTTGGTGATATTTGCATTGCATTGTTCAAAATCGAGATCATAGAGAGGGCAGAGAAAGTGGAAGTCAATGCTGAGAAACGGCTTCCGAGCGTGACGATCATTTCAAACTCAGATAACCTGCAATAAAGTTACCCAAACAAATCTGAGAGCAAAAAGGATGAAAGGAAAAACACAGATTCATTAGATACGCTCAGGCAACACGGTGATAAAAGGGGACACAGTACCTTTGATTTTACCATCCAGAAAGTGAGCTATCAGAGAAAGAGAAAGAAAAAGAGAGGTAGATTGATGGAGACAGTGTGAAAGAGAGAAAAGCAGAAAGGGATCACTTTGAATCAAGGTAGTAATATGTCTTGTAAGCATCTTGCAAATTTCTGTATTGTACATAGTTCTGCAAAAGCCTTAGAGAGCCTAGGAAATTGTTTAAAATTGTCTGGGCAGTAAATGTGTTTTTGTCTATAAACAACATTAGAATAATTACAAATAAGCAAGAATAGAGTAAAAAGTAAGGCTTTTTTTGTGAGAAAATTGGATTTTCAAAACATCAACATAATTCAGTCATCCAAGTCATTTAGAATTATTTAGTGTGAAATGTTCCATTCTAGAGAGTCAGAATTGTTCATAGTAGTGGTGATAGGAACCAGACATCCACTTCTAAAAGCTCCCTCACAGAAAATCACTACATGAAATGGTTATGAATGCACTGTGACATTGATTTATGATAGTTTTAAGAAGAATTTTGGCCTTAACATCTATTCATGGTGGAGGGATACATAAAATGCAGGAAGTTGTGAGGCAAATTAGACCCCTAAACTTTTTATTGTCAGATTTTCCACTAATTTACTATCAACATTCCACATAAAACCCAAAAATACATAAGTAGATTAACTGTTTTTTATTTATTTATTTTTGGATAATAAACAAAATGTCAATATTTGTGTTGTAGTCATGGCGACTCCTGGTTCCTTTCACCACCACTACAATCCACCAGTCCAACCAAACCACTGAATGACTCTGTTTACATCTCACACACTGAAATTTTGTAACATTTTTTATAGTATGGTATGTGTGTTAACAAAATGGGTTGGACCATGGCATGTCTGTCCCTGCACTGGCCTTATTCCCTCATGATAGAACCGACTGCTACAGGGATAGTGTTGGACTAACACAGTACATAGTAATGCATTACAGTAATATAATAACTTTTTCCAGTAATTAAGAATTTTAACATTGTACAGCATACATTCTTTAAACCACATTACTTACTTACTAATTACTTACACATTACAGTTATTAATAAGAGTTATGTTACTCGCAGGGATACGAGAGTTTTAAAGCAACATGTGAAATGAACAATGATGTCATGCTAAATGATGTGCCTTTTTTCCATTTTAATCATTTTGGTATCTTACATCAAACGCAATGTGTCCTAATGCACTATATTGAGGTGAGAAATGACAATATATACACATAACTGATACATCAGACCTCTGACTTACATCATCTCTCTGCTCTCCCAGTGTAGAGGAACGTTATGCAAATCACCTGATCATATTCTTGATATGTGATGTGGTAACTGATTGGGTCATGCTCACAGTCATGTAGTGAGATTTAACTCACACTGATAAAATGTTATTATAAGGTCAGATGATTTTTAAAAGTTTAAAAACAGGATTGAGCTGACTTACTACCCACTTCAGACCAGCTGCCCATGCCCCAGCTACTTCCACCTGCCTTGGACTAGCTGCCCGAACTACATTGAAGTTTTCATAGACTCCTACCTATTACTACTACTAATACTAATACTACTGCTATTAATATTAGTAGTATAATCATTTGTAGGTAGTTTGACCAGAGGAAGACGGGTCCCCCCTGGTGAGCCTTGGTTCCTCCCAAAGTTTCTTCCTCAGCTCTGAGGGAGTTTTCCCTTGCCACTGTCGCCCCTGGCTTGCTCACCTGGGGGTTTTACATTCATGTTAAAACTTTTTCTTCTCTGGAATTCTGTTTTGTGCAGCTTTGTGACAACATCAGTTGTTGATTTAGAAAGAATAAAAGAAAGAATGAACGAACAAACAAACAAACAAATGAACTGTATAGATCCTGAAGGGAAATTGCAGTGGTGGTAATAGGAACTAGGGGTCGCCTTGACTACAACACAAATATAGCCATTTTATTTATTATCCAAAACCACCTTTTAACCTACATGCATTTTCTTTGTTTAATATGGAATGTTGATTATGGTAAAATGACAATAAGAAGGTGTCTTTGGGGTCTATTTTGCCTCACATCTTCCTGCATTTTATGTATCCCTCCACCATGAATAGATATTAAGGGCAAACTTCTTCTCAAAAGTATCAGAAATATTTGGGATTCAGTACCGGCCTCTATCTCTGCACACACTTTCTCTTTTTGCATCTCAACCTGTGTGCTTTAGTGACACACCCTCAGAGCGTCCAGCAGATATCGAAGGAAAAGCTCACTTTCATAAAAGTAGAGCATTAAACTAAACTGCAGGCTTTGAAAATATATAAATAAAAAAGAAAAATTCAAACTTCTCTCAAAAACAAGCACTCAAGGGTCTTTGATCTACTCAAATGAGAATCTGAACTTAAGTTCAGATCTCTGTATTATATGATTGTTTTTAGCAGCTGCAGTCCTGAAATTAGGGGGTGAAGCAGACCCCTCAGTACGCCCACTTCCGTGAGATGTATTTAAATCACATATTAATCATATGTTGTGAATGTGAACAGTTCAGCGCGAGTGATAGAAGCTTCATATACTCAGCCAACAATCTGTTTAAAATTGATGGATAAAGATCTCAGTTCACAGACAGCTCTAAAAAAAGTAAACTCAGAAAGAGCTGATTACAGCTGTTTTATGACTCTTTCTCTTATCTTCCAAACAGTCGGCAAAATTAATTATTTTATTCCGTAGAATTGACTGTGTCTCTTTCAATGTCAGAAATACGGTCAGGCCTTTCAAATGAATGTTTACTGTGATAGACTGTTAGATTATACACAAAGTGCTGGAAGGACTGTTAGGTTTGTACAGTTGGTACAGATGTGTTTGAGCTTTAGAGAGTACATTGAAAATAATGAGTAGTGAAATTACTATTCCCAGGAATTAATCATAATAAGTCATCCTGTTACAGTTTGACAGAAGAAATTAGTCATTTGTAATGGATTACTTCAAGTAGCACCCTAAACACTGAGAAGACCTATTATGATCATTTCCAATGTTCATACATTTTTTTTTTGGTCTACTAGAATAGATTTACATGCTTCAATGTTCCAAAAATGCATTATGTTTATCATTCTCTATATCTCTATTCACCCTCTGTCTAAAAGGCTCTGTTAGAGCTCCTGTGTCTTTAAGCACCGCCTTCTGATGATCCCAGTGTGCTCTGAGCCCAATCTGTCCTGGTTGGTCAACTACTAAAGCAGTTCCGCTCCTACATGTTCCATCTCTGTCTTGCTGTATGTACACAGACCCTTTTGTCCTCAGCAGCTATAAACTCCACTGTGGCTCTTTGTCCAGCATTGTCGGTTCTGCCCCATCAGTGTGATTTAGAGTCGATCCTGACAGTCAGGTCAGCAATGAACTCACTTTTCCTATTCCAATAGCTGCTGTGCACCGTGTGAGGGCTAGCTGAGCTTGCAGATAGGAGTGTAGTAAGGACTGTGTTACAAGCCTGTATCATCTTGTAAGAAAGGCATTTCCTGGAATTCCAATGAGGTGTTTCAGGCAGCTGAGAAAAGTGGTTTCTGTGGGAGACAGCTTCTCCCTCTGGTGTCAACTTTGGGCGTTGTGACTTTGCAGACACCTTCATCAAAATGACAACACTGGTGCTATATTTCATAAATGCGCAAATACAAAAACATGCAACTTCAGTCACAACACAGTGAAGACGTTTCTGGAGGACACTCAGAGAGGATGGAGTCATTCAGACTCTTCAATTGTATTCTCAAATATTCACCGGTATAAGTAAGTAAACTGTTATTTGAGCAGATTACAACTATCACTGTATCTTAATGAGAATAAGCTGTAGAGTGTAGCTGTAAAATTTAATACCAGAGAACTACCACAGTACAGCTATGACATGCCAGACAGCAAACTAGCCAGTCAGGTTAACCATGAACTTGGGATGTAAGTTCCCAAGTGTCTGTTCTGTCAGTGATTTTCCATCATAGATATTCCATCAACGTTGAGACCTTTGAGTCTTCTGGAAACATTTACATTGTGTTGTTTCTGGCTTTTGCAGTGTTTCTGAAGTTGAGTGTTTTCTCTTGTAAGGGATTTGGGGACCTTACCCATCAAACTATATATTTCTTCAATGGTATTAAAGAACTAGAAATATAATCATTAAAGGAGTGTTATTTAAAAGTGTTCATATATGCATGAATTATGGTGGGCCAGTTATAGTTAGATTAGATGTCTTTGTGCCTTGAGTTAATCTTTCTAACGTCCAAGGCCATTTTTTCAAGGGAACGGGAGGATGTCAACAAATTATGCGACACACACACACACACACACACACACACACACACACACACACACACACACACACACACACACACACACACACACACATGCATACAGAGGCACCTTTCACCTCAATTGATGACATTTCATCAGCTTTGACAATGAGGGCTTGTCTCGTGGCTGTTATAAATTAGAGACAGAGAGTGAGTTCAATAGAGAGGGGAGAGTTGTGGTTTTGGGGGAGTTAACGCTGACTTATGGTTGGGAGACAGAGAAAGAGCAGTTTCGGTGGGGTGATGGGCGCTCTAAAGGCTCTCAAGCCAATTTCTTTTATTTCTTATCAACTTCATTAAACCTTCATTTTTAGCATGATTTTTGTCTTGATTTCTATTTTTCATATTTTCCTTCATTATTATAAAATTGTTTTGTCCAGCGGTTTCATCCAATAAAACTTTTGGACTCAGCCTGGTTGTTTTACACCACAACGGACATGTTTTTCCTTTTTTCACAATCTTACACTCTATTTGCAGTGCATTTGTAAAAAGTCACTCCGATGTGGTCATGATGAGTGTTTATGGGTTTGCAAAGTGTTTTTAATTGTACTATGAATGGAGTCTTGTTCGCTACCGTAATAACACACTAAAGGGAGGGGAAAAACCAGAAAAGCATAATAGGCCCCCTTTACCACAACACAGAAATGTGTGTTTATCATTCTGATTGTGATGAATTCTGTCAGACTGGAAAACCTGTCCAATATTCCTATACTGCATAGTGACTGGAATCTAGAGCTATTGTCATTGTAAATATGTTCACTTCACATTACAGAATTACTTAAATGTTATGGCATAATTCATTGCATAATTAGTTAACATTACATTTTCATTCTGCATCCTGAGATTCAATTCTGCACTGCAGGAAAAATGATCGAATATCTCATTTTTTACCTACACAAAACAAATAAGGTATTGACCAAAAGTTCAGAAAGTGAATTTTCAGCACAGTTTCTCCACCTGTTTCAGTGAGCTACCAGGCATTAATAATTCATATTTTGATGAGCTACCACAGGTACAGGTTTGTGATTTTGTGACTTTAGTTTTTTTTCTGAGATTAAAAAGTTTCTCTCCATCAGTCTATCTATCTTCAAAATAAACTCTGATATCTGCAATATTTACAGTGAGTGGCTCTGTCTAACTGTCGTAATTTGAGGAGCCTCCTGTTGTCATGTTGACTCTAATTGGGCTCCAGGGATGCTGCTAATTATCACTGATAGATAGTGAAGATACCACTGATCTGCAATCAGGTCTATTTATTCTTATTATAAGTCTCAGTTATGAACAGCAATGATAAAAACATGCTGTCATATTATATGAGTTTATTTCTGACCCGTAACTCATTGAAACAAGTAGAGAAACCGCGTGGAAAGTACAGATTTGTAAAAAATCAATACCACATTAGTTTCTTCGAGTAGAAATGGAGAATTTTTTATTGAATATTGAATTTAATGTTGAGTGTACGGTTTGTTATATCAGAAAGAACCATTTTTCCATGTTTTAATACTATTTTGGCCTTGAAGCAGAATCAATCAGAAGTACACAATGCAGCCTCAAACCCGTTGATGCAAAACATCAACTTAGAATGTGACTCATGAAGCGATTATTATGTAATGACAAAATTGCATTTAAATAGCCCAACTCCAGACAGCTAAGGGTTTAGATAAAACTGTTGAGTTGAGTTAACACAACAGGAGATACAAGTTTAAGTACATTAAGGTATTACTTATTCGAATAGGTGAAGTCAACTGAATGCATAGACATATGCAAAAGTTTGGGTGCCCTAAACTGTTTTGTTGATTTTTTTGTATTGTGCACTATAATGTATGTAATGTACTATAAAATATACCATATTTATGCTCCCTGTAGAGGGTGTGTTTACTTATTTGACATTAGAAAATCAAAAATATAATCAGGGTGAACAAACTTTTTCATATAACTGTACATCAAAACAATAATAATAGTGTCATATCTCTGAGGGCTTTATCTCCCCTAATGGAGTGCTGAACTCACCGATGTTGCAGCGTTCTCCGGTCCAGCCCTGCTCACACTCACACTTCCCATCGCGACACACACCGTGTTCCCCACAGCGTGGTTCGCACTCCGCCTGCTCACAGCGAGAGCCTGACCAGCCCTCGGCGCAGCGACACATGCCGCCCACACACACACCGTGAGGACTGCACTCTGCTGCACACAACTCTGAAACACAACACACAAAAAAACCACAATCAGGAGCCAGAACAACAAACCCACTCTGTGCAGTTTTAACTCAGAACAGAGGCCTTTGGTTGCACCCTAGCAGGCAAATAATAACAAATAAATACATAAAAGTTGGGTGATGAGACTTCAAGATACACTTTACACATTTTCCAAAAATGAGGCTATAAGCCACTACTGACACTTTGATCTTACAGCTTATGTTTAACATATTAACCCCTTAAAATTCCAGGCTTATTATATGCTAAGGCTTTTTATGTAGTAACTGCAGAGACTTCAGGTCAAACCGGCTCAGCTATACTTAGACTAGAAGTGTAAATCAAAAGTTTTGCCCTGGCCGTTTAAGTGGTTAATGCAGAGCAGATTCTATGAGTTTCCACCAATAACATGATCTCTCAATGCTGCTGTCACAGTTCTTTTGATGTCATCACAGTATCTCCGTTTTTGATATTTTTATTCTGTGAATTCTGTGAAGCTACTGTGTGACTACATCAGTTGTAAAAAGCACTATACAAATAAATTTGAATAACTTTTTTGCACATTCATTAAAAACTCCACTTCTATTTTGTGGAGTTGTGGAACCATGTCTAATACATGTCAGTATAGAAAGAACCATTTTAGCATGTGTCACGATTGGCCCCTCCCAGTCCTGTCCATGTGTTCATGTTTTGGTTTAGCCCATGTGCGTTTTGTTTTGGTTTAGCCCCCTTGTTTCATGACTCTGCCCCTGATTGTTTTCACCTGTCCCTCGTTATCCCTGTGTATTTAAGCCCTGTGTTTGCCCTTTGTGTTTGCTGGTCTTTGTGCTGATCTTTGTCTCTGTTGTTGGTGTTATCTGCTGTGGTGTTTGGTCTGTTGTATTCTAGTTTGTCATGTCTGCCCCCCGATCTATCCGTGTTGGCTCTATGACCCTGGACTGTCTTGATCCTGATTTTGGATTTGCCCTTAATAAATCTCGCCCCTCGCTCCCCGTTACAGCATGAAATGGTTCTACACTGTAAAAATGGCTCATCAGTTCAACCTTTTATTCAACGTATATAAATAGTTTTGAATGAACGATTCTTTCAATGAAAGTAATTTTTTGAGTTGAATAAAACTAGTTCAATTGCTTGTTTCCATGAAGTTTTTTTAGGTTGATCTGACGAGTCATTTTTACAGTGTATATAGAATGCATGGTTCTAAATAGAACCATCTTTTTATTGAAGAATCCTTGAAGAACCATATTTTTAAGAAAGATCTTTTTGAAAACCTACATATTTTAGTCCATACAAAAATTCTTGTTACTGTTTACCATGTTTATGTTTATTTTTATTCATTTTACTAAAATATTATGGTGAATGGACCAACAAAAATGTTACGAAATTACTTGGAAAAAAAAAACAACATGTAGCATTATGTTCCGCTGCAAATGAAGGAAGTTTTTCCTCCTGTGAAGTTACCATTTTGGAGAAATGAGGTTTGGTTTAAGATAGCGATGATAGGTAACGAAGATGTATGATGTATTATATTACTATTCCAAGCAAACACGTGGATATGAATGTACCATTTGCCCAAGCAAATATTCTTGTATCCTCTTTTTAATACTTTACTATTTAGTTTTTTGTCATGCCTCCTGCCAAAGACCCCTCCTCTACTGGCTCCCTTTCACCTGCCGGCTCATTTGGTTCAATGGTTTGTCTGGAAAACTCCTGTCCCCATGATTCAGTGCGAGATCACATGACTAATCATTACCAACAACCAATAGATTTTCATTTCAGCCTCACCTTAGTTTTGAGTCTACACACCTGTTTCCATTACTTGTAATCAGTTAGCTTGTATATAAGTCCAAGCTTTAGTTTAAAACTTTGTAAAGCATTGTCAACAGTTCCCATTGGATACTGAACTTTGCTTGTCTGTAATATCTGCCTGATCTGTGTATGACCTCATTTTTGTGATTTTTGACTTTGCCTTTTCGTGTTTGATTGCATTTTTTTGAACTTGGACTGGTTCCTGGATTCTCTCTGGATGCCCCCCTTGGTTTGTTATTGTGTTCTCTGGTCTTGACCCCGGCTTGCTCTGACTATGAAACTCCAAAGCTATCAGGTAAACTACAACCTTGTCTTTTAATCTGCAAGTGTCCATTTTGACCACCTGACATTTTCAGTTAATGTTTTATTTAAGAAAAAAAATCAGGAAACGCAGGGGCTCCGTAACACTGTATAACACATTTAAAAAGCTATACTTGTGTATTTCACATTTTAAGATGACGCCACATTGACACAAACATTCATAATCTAAAATGACAGACAATAGTTTCATTTCTAAAACTGTTATGAAGCATCATTCCCAAGTAATGGACCTTTTTAAGCAGAGGCCTAGTTAACAACCACCATATATAGCATCATATATAGATTTAGACTCATACAATCATTTCTGTACATACTTTCCCATATCATTTTAGCTTTAGGGCATCTTTCAGGCCTGTGACTTAAAGGGAACTCATGTCCATCATTTACATCAATACAGTTCTACTCACAGACATAAATTATACAAAAATACTCAAGTATTGTTATTGTTGTTCGGTGCTTGTGAAAGTGTAATGAAGTCTCTTTGTGAATAGCTTTCTAATTAACCTCTTTCCTCCCTAAAACAAAGGAAAAAGTAAAGTGCTTACAAAAACTAAAGATGTTATTTCAAACAACACAACTGGCATTGTGCACACTTTCTCAAGCAAATATTTTCTTCATACTTGTCCAGATGTCATATATTAATTAGTTTTTTTGTTATGCTGCCAACACCATTACTCGTTTATTTCTTGGCATGAGTCCACAGCTCTGAGTTTTGGATTGCACTGCCAGAAATGCCACAAATCTGAAAGTGATTTGTTTTGAAAGCTGGCATTATCATTCTTATTATGATACTCATCACTGCGCTCTGGAGGGATCTTCTGTGAACCTCTGAATGACCCCTTATTTGTTTATTTGAGTTATTTATCTGTTTTGTCATTTTGATTTCCAAACAAATATCACACTCACAGTGGGAGCATAAGTTTGTTAATCCTGTCTTGTTTTCTTTGGCAATTTCAGGCACTACAAAATAACTGATCTCTTCATTCTGGAAAGCAGGAGGGGCTTATTCCAATTCTAGGGTCATCTCTATGTCCAGAACTCAAGCTTGGGCATTGCCTACTTGCAGTCATGAAAAATGAGAGGAAATAAAATGTTATTAGCCTTAGACCAACAATACATTTTCATTCAAAAAGCTTTGCTTTTAGGATATTTGATGGAATTAACCCATTAACCCCTAAATCATGTGATAATACAATTTAGATTTTACACAGGGACCAATATATCATTGCTGTCCAAAGAAAACCTCTCAATTTTTGGTGATTTTTATTTTGCTACATCATTCTGACACACCATCCTTTAGGCTGTGTAATAATTTCATGATAAATGGACCAATAGAAATGCTCTAAAATCCCTTGGAATAAAATATCTTTACCTTAGCTTACATTGAAGGGTAAGAGTATTTTTGCCTTCTCCTGTATTTGGAGATGCATATTTTTCTTCGGACATCAACGATATGACAAACTTTAAATGAATCTTAGCTTTAACAATTTGTCTGGCAAACTGAATCATTTCTACACTCGTGGTGCAGAGTTGTGAGGCAGCATTTTTTTTCAGATTTTCCACCATTTTTCCATCAGCAATATTCCATATAAAACTCAGAAGACACTAGTGTTTTTGGATAGTAAATAAAATGGCTATTTTTGTGTGGTACACATAGCGTCCCCTCGTTCCTATCACCACCATTGTAAAGAAATCAGAGTCTTTGAGTGATTCAACCATTGAATTAGGTAGACAATTCTGAAAAAAAAAATCTGAATAGTTCCCCTGTCAAGACTGCCAAAGGGGGAATTAGCTGCAGAAGTCCTGAGGCTCCTCATGAAGGAAAGACTTTAACATTCCTGCTCCTGTCCACCATTCTTTCAGCCCATCATTACATCTTCAGTGCTATCACCTCAATGACCCTCCAGGACGTGTCCAAATACCATTGCTGTCGGCAATTTTCACTTTATAAGGCCATTCTGGAGCCAATTTAACACTGCACCAAAAATTACTTCAATGACTCATTTTACTCTCTTGTCCTTCGACGGGCTGATCAGAGTGGAAACTTGCCTTAAGGAGTGCTCTGTAGAGGCGAAAGCACAAACACAGAAACGCCGAATTACAACTGAAGTGGCAACAGAATTTAAGTGAATGCCCCCTAATGGTTGAGCGCCAAAGCTATTTCACCCTCTTCCCTGAGAGTTTTTCGTCGATTGCGACACCTTGAAGGCTCTGATTAGGCTGAGCCGGCTGTGTGGAATATTAACAATGTTGAGGAGAGCGGGGCGAACCACTCCAATTCTTTTCTTTTAAAGGGGGCCTCTTTTTCTGCGCCAGTCGATGTAATCAATTTTTCATTAGCGGCAAGGTGTTTATCTGTTTTTAGCACTTCCAGGTCCCAGCGGGCGGCGGGTCGATCCACGCCACGCGTCCATTAATTAAAGTTTATTTAATTGAGGTGAGACGGTGGAGCTAATGAAGAGACAAAAACCCCGCTGAGGACGCCCAGCGGGCCACGGCCGCGGCCACTGCTGACAAACACTATCACACATATGCACGCTCACAAAGCTTCTGAATTTCTTCCTTTGTTATTATTTTAATAAGGTTAAAGCAGCAGGCGCTGATACATTTCAAAAAATAATATTGATTTTTGATATGTTCACTGAAAACGCCCAATTCACTTGAAATGCATCCCCGAGCCCTTCGAGACAAATTTAAATTACTAAAAATTCTGCTTGAATTGTTCAACACACGACCAAATGTATACAGTTTTCCTCTCAAATGTACAAAGATCAAGACATATTTGGTGTCTGGATTTAGCATATTTAGTTTGTGGGCTCATGTATCGAGTAATGGAATGCTTAGGATGGTGCTAACTGTATGCTTAAATCATCACTCAGCTCAAAGCGTGTGTCTCTAATAAGACACATGCTCATCTCTAATAATAAGCCCATCTCTAATAATAATATTAATAATAATAATGATGATAGTGATTGCACATTGTAAAGCAACGTGAAATACTGTTAGCATTAAATATATATTTCTCTTTCCATTATTAGTATTTTTCTGGTGGATTTTTGGCCGCTGAGTTTTCAAAATATCAACAATGTTCCAACTCTGGAATGTTTGGTCTGATTGGAAATGATATGCTTGTATACAGCTTTTTGACCTGGCATACAATTTTTGCACAATCTTCAATAAATTACGATTTTTTTCCCCTTAGGAATGAATGGGATTAAAAACTGAAATACATACTGTATTTCTGCCCGAAACAAAAACTCAGTTTCGCATATATTATCTCAGGGCAGGCCCCTGAGCACGAATTCGATGTTATTCTGGCGTGCATTCATCTGTTTGTCATTGTTTTCTCCTCCCTTGTTTCTCTCATAGACTCCCATTCATTTACCCTTCAGAAAAGCCCAATTATTTTTTTGCCCAAGCCACAAAACTGCATGTACTCGCTCAGGGCAGGTGCCAAAGTTCTAGTCCATAGCCAGACTGACCTGCACTCTTCATTGTGTCATCCCTCATTCCTACCATATTAATTTTTGTCCCCCATGCAAGCTGTAACCTTTCCTTATAGCCATTTGCACTATCTTGTGTGTTGTTTTTCATTTCTCATTTCTCTCATAGACTCCTATTCATTTTCACTGCAACTAGCATCAGATTGATGGAGAATGTGTTTTATATGGTCCTATATAGCACTTTTTTGAAAAGGGTTCTATATAGCACCAAAAAGGGTTCTGCTATTGTATACAAGCCTGACACTTTTTGGTGATATATATCTATATCTATATATCTGTATCTATCTATACAAATATATATGTATAACTATATGCACCACGTTGTCCATCAACCTGAAGAACCATCTCATAATGCCAAGGACTATTTAACCCCTTAAATGGCCAAGCCCCACCAGCAGGCCCAAAGTTTTATTACACGTCTAAAATCTAAGAATAGCTCAGTCAGTTTACATTCTGTCCCTGTAGTTACTAAATAATAAGCCTTAGCATGTAATAAGATTACGGGAGTAATCATACAAACAAATCAAGACAGAACTCATGGTCCTAAATTCCCTTTACTAAAGAACCCTTAAAGAACCTTTTTTTAAAGAGGGTACATATTTTAATCAGTCTGATAAAAATTCTTGTTATTGTTTACTCCATTTTCCTTTTAACAGAGCATCTCCACTGAGAATGCTGTGAAGTTCAGGATTAGGCTTAAGCCCTAGCTAAGAATCTGTGATGAGTCATTTAAACAGTTTTCTTGGTAAGAATTTAGACGCTGAATAAACCTGATTATGATTCTTTGCAGGCCTGTTCATAGACTCCCAATAAATATTAATGTACATGGTCAGTAAAAAAAATTCTGGTTTTGTCTATAACAGAAAAAAAAAAAAAAAAAAAAAAAAATAGATATTAATGGATGCAGTGACGCTTGACTCTCAATCATTCTTGTCAAATTCCTCACAGATGCTAATGTTATGTGGTGAATAATGATTCTCAATAATTCCAATTCAGACCTGATCAAAATATTATATTATTACTAGAGTCAGTATCATTACCACTACAGGGGGTCTTTGACTTCTGGACAGTACTATATATCTAATTTGATAGGCTTCTGCAAAGGTCATAGACTGCCTTCAATTATTCAACATATTATCAAAATGACCATTTAGTGCATGTTATTCATTTTTCAGCGTAAAAATAAACTTTATTTAACATTTATTTAACATAAAATTACTCAAAAGCCTCAACAACTAGCTGTTTCAGTGTTAAGTGTGTCGATTCTTTACCTTTATTACAGCACCCATTCTTTCAGGAGACTCACATTCAGTTTCTGAAAGAAGTCTGCAGACACACCTTCCAAGTTTAGTGTTAAATTCTATTAGAGCTGTTTTAGTTTCAGAGCTCCCTCAGTAATAGCAGTCCTGTTAAAATCAACATCACAGTAATGTAATAATAAAATCAGCTGATAAAAAAATACACCCATTATACCAATATACCTCCATTTTTGTTCTTCTTTTCCAAGCTTAAGAGGCTGACAGGTAATTGAAGCTTTAGGCCCAATCTCATTACACCACTGGCCGCTACCACTCTACCCTTAGCCTCCGTTTTGCACATTCACAGGGTTCATGGGGGTGTCCTGATTTTATTGAGATAGAGGCGTAAGGAGAAGTGTTAGGGTTTTCAGAGGCACACATTTCAGAGTATTATGAGAAAAAATGAAAACCGGCAAGATTTATGGTTTAATGGTGTTTTAGTATATTATGATCCTTTTCTTCATAACAAGCACAAGAAATGCTAATGGTATGCTGATGTCTTGGTAGCTATCTACCTAAATTTTTCATTTCACCTTAAATAGTTCAGCAGTATTGAATAAAACTGCTACTGATTTTAAGGCAGAACAGGAAAAGCTGCGAATATCTGACTTCAGCTTCATATCACTGAAGAAGTATGAGTAATAATAAATATTTGTGACCGGCGCTCTTTGACAGCATATTATACCCTAAATACAAATAAAGCCCAGCAGTAAGGTTGCTAAAGTTTACCCTTCTCTGCTATCACTGCAGACTGGCAAGGTTGTTTTTATTTGAGGGTCGTCCCACTTTGTAAGAGAAGATTTCAATGACTATCACCTGTAACTCAGTTCCAAAGGGCAAGGTGACACTCAAAAATAAGGGGTAGTGGTAAAAATAAGAACTGGGATTGGGCCTTGTTTGACTTGATTCCTTTATCACCAAGTTCATAAAAAGACTACTGAAATACAGATTATTTTTGGTCCAATTACAATATATTGCATTTTCTTTCTTGTTGGATGGTGTTTGGTTTTAGTCTATAGGTCAGTTTTAGTTTACATGCCATTTACTATTGATATTGGTGAGAAATATGGCGCCACATTCAGTGATGTTGAAGTCTGGACTCTGGGGTGGTCAGTCTATTGCTAAGCCTCCTTGTTTGATGCGTCTGTCTCCTTTTCTCAGTGAGGTTCTTTTCGACAGCTACACATCCTTTCAGACCCACAGCGCTGAGTTGTCTTCTCACAGTAGAAGGATGGACAGAAACACCTGTGGATGTTTTCAGATCTGAAGCGGCTTTTTGTCTACCAGGTCTTCCAGGTTGTTAGGAGGCCCATTTTCTCTGTAGCTTTTCATCAGTTCTTCAGTTTTTAAAACTCCTGTTTTTCACTTTGGCTACTTCCTTATTAGTGTCTATAGTGAAAAGGCTTGATTATGGTTATAAAGCTGCTCTCCATGCTGCACATCTCCTCCAGGGACACCGCTCCAGCAATCTCACTGATGGCTGCACTTCAGAAAATGCAAAATCACATCAAACCTCCCACGCGCACCTTCAGTTCAGACTTGCCACAGAATCTTAAAACCATCCTCACAGATAAAAGAAGAAATGCACTGGCAAATGATTTCCAGTGTTACCTGTGGAGCAGTCTGGCCCGGTCCAGTTGGCCTCACATACACAGGTGCTGGTGTCACTCTGGAAGGTTCC
This sequence comes from Pygocentrus nattereri, assembly GCF_015220715.1. Classification (NCBI taxonomy): domain Eukaryota; kingdom Metazoa; phylum Chordata; class Actinopteri; order Characiformes; family Serrasalmidae; genus Pygocentrus; species Pygocentrus nattereri. Next base: position 31,848,383 of record NC_051218.1, on the reverse strand, counting down.
ACGTCCTGAGCAGTGCTCCGGGCAGAGAGAGAGTGGACTTTCGCAGCTCGTCCCGGTCCAGCCTGCTGAACAGTGGCACCGACCGTGCAGACAGGAGCCATGATCCGAACAGGACGGGTCAACACAGTCCACTGCAGACAACACAAAGCAGTTTATCTTTCAAAATCTGAACACAAGAGAGCTGGAAAATTACATACATACATCACAGCATACAGAACTGCACTGAACTTTAGAGTAACTGATAAAAATACTGAATAAATATGCATTTATTTACATATGTGAAGCATTATGTATATTTACATTTGATATAAAAATAAAGCTAAATGTAAGTTTTATATATATATATATATATATATATATATATATATATATATATATATATATATATGTTATATACATACACACATTATTTGTTTTTGTAATACTGATACGATTCTATACTGTTTTATTTAATATTTTTGTACTTCTAAGTAATTAGTATAGCAGCCTGTTTATTATTTATAGTATTATTTCTTTATATAATGAATAGCTTTTTACCTATACATATATGCAGCAATCTCACTGATGGCTGCACTTCAGAAAATGTAAAATGCAAAAAAAAACAGTATATACTGTTAATGATCCAGCATACTCAGCATATCTACACCTTGCTTGAACATTAAGCTGCTAAAGATCATTTACCTGCACTGTACACTTGTGAGTACCATCTGTGGTGCTGACCTGGTTTACCTTAAAACGTCTGACACTATAAACTTAATTTGCACTATAAACTACATTTTCATCACTAGTGCTGTCAGGACTTTTAACACATTATTTTCAGCTCTATTAAACTGCCTCTTTAGTCAAGGCTCATTACAATGGAAGCATCTCAAGGCATGAGAAGGGTTAGTCCACACTTGCTGACTACATTTAATTAATTTATTAATCATTTTGTTTATCAGGCAGCACGTAACTTTTATGTGTCACTGGCATCATGTGCTTTAATGGCTGTGTAATTCAAATTTGCCAAATATCAATTTTATTGCTGATTTTTAATATACAACGTCACCTGACCACCAATGAGTCAGCCAATTTACAAAATCCTCAGTTTTAACCAGAATGTCACTGTAGTCACAGTCACTGGTGTTATATCATATTTATATAGCACCAGTAGCTGTAAAATATGTTTGGAATGAAGCTCTGTTTTTTGCATATATGACAATAGGACATGTTATTTAGTTTTGGGATGAAACAAAATGATTTTCTAAAAATGTATCCACCTGAATTCTCACTCCAAATGGAGAATAACCCATTTACTCATTAAGTAAGAATTAACATTCCCTTAGAACTGCTAATTTGCATGTAGGGTGCTGTCTGGTTATTAAAATTACTACCAACTCAACAACTGCCGCAGCCAAACCTGCACTCATTGCACAGTGTGTTACCTGTGCGTGCATTTTGAACTGCTGCCCTGTGCAGAGTCCATTTGCACTGTACTGCACGGCTGCATTTGTTTCTGTCTTTGTCAGTGCTGTCAAAAAGTAGGAATTCCATCATACAGGGAAACTGTGTATATGCAAAAAAATCAAGCAGATGCTCTAAATGACTGTGCATATGGTGATAAATCCCAATTTAACCAAAAAGGCCACAAAAAAAACAATCTGCACGAATGCAATTACCATATCTCACAGATGTTGCGGAAGTATTAACTCGCAAAGTGTCATTTATTCACTTATGGTAAAACTACTAAATTGAATGAAAATTTTACAGTTAATCTGCTTAAGTGCATCTCATTTTGTTGTATTAGTATCCAGCTGATGGGTCCTGGTGGATGTTTTCTAGTTAATTGTGATTTTTGTGTTGCATCTTAATGTGAAGAAAGAAAAACATTTTGGTCCGATCTTGGACAAACAGGTGCAGGTGTTCAGGTCCAGGTTATGTTCCCTGAAGCCTGTTTGTATTGGATGAGCACATTAATCACAGCCCCATTAACCTTTATTTGAGATGGCCTGCAGGTTCTTCAGCCTCGGTCTGCGTAATCTGTTCATCCATACAGATGTTAATTAAGGAATGTTCAGTTCATTGGCCATTGCCAACAAATCCAATTCTCGGAATTTCCATTCCAGATCTATGAATACATCAGAGCAGCAAGGGCTTTCAAAGTAAAAATGTCATCGAAGGACATGCATACAAATTCACTCTTACATATGAATGAGGCCCGTTGGCACCTGTCCCGTAGCTATTTTTCGATTAGATCAATCAGTAAAAATACACTTATTTATCTTTTTACAAGATATATTTACAGAGGCATATTTTCACCTGCATAGCATTCCTTCTATAATAAAGATTATTAATAATGAGTTTGTCCTCCTTTGTTGCAGTACCAGCCTCAACTCTTCTGGTAAGACTTTACAAGATGTTGGAGCATTGCTATGAGGATGTGATTGAGCATTAGTTAGGTCAGTTAGTTAGGTTAGTTAGGGTCTGGATCACTCCAACTCATCCCAAAGGTACTGGATGGAGCTCTATCACTCCAGTGGACACAGCTCCACCCCTTTAGTCCACGCTTGATATTGGGCATGGTGACCTTAGCGGTGTTTAGATGATGGCTTCTCAAACATCAAGTGAAAGAGCACCATATGTCATTCACAACGGACCAATCAGGATTCATATTCACTGAACAAACAAATCTTTATTTTTGTTATAGTGCTCATTTCATTATGTACAATTATGAGATGATATCAGTTATATATTAGTTATAGTAATATATACACACACTATATTGCCTAAAGTATTTGCTCATCTGCCTTCACAGGCATATGAAAATGAGTGAGATCCCATGATTAATCTACAGGGTTTAATATGATGTCGGCCCACCCTTTGCAGCTGTAACTGCAGCTTCAATTCTTCTGGGAAGGCTTTCCACAAGGTTTAGGAGTGTCTTTATGGGAATTTTTGGCCATTCATCCAGAAGTGCATTTGTGAGGTCAGACACTGATGTTGGACGAGAAGGCCTGGCTCTCAGTCTCCACTCCAGTTCATCCCACAGGTGTTCTATTGAGTTGAGGTCAGGACTTCTTCAGAAGTTCTTCCACACCAAACTCACTCATCCATGTCTTCATGGACCTTGCTTTGTGCACTGGTGTGCAGTCATGTTGGAACAGGAAGGAGCTGTCCCCAAACTTTCCCACATACTTGAGAGCATGAAATTGTCCAAAATCTTTTGCTGAAACATTAAGAGTTCCTTTCACTGGAACTAAGGGGCTGAGCCCAACTGCTGAAAAACAACCCCATACCATAATCCCCCTCCACCAACCTTACACTTGGCACAGTGCAGTCAGACAAGTACCGTTCTCCCGGCAACCGCCAAACCCAGACTCGTCCATCGGATTGCCAGATGAAGAAGTGTGATTCATCACTCCAGTCCAGTGGTGGCGCTTTACACCACTGCAATTGAGACTTTGCATTGCACTTGGTGATGTAAGGCTAGGATGCAGTTGCTCGGCCATGGAAACCCCGCTCTGTCATTTTATGTGGCCTACCACTTTGTGGCTCAGTTGCTGTAGTTCCCAATCACTTCCACTTTGTTATAACACCACTGACTCTGGAATATTTAGTAGCGAGGAAATTTCACAACTGGACTTGCACAGGTGGCTTCCTATCACGGTGCTATTCTGGAATTCACTGAGCTCCTGAGGGCGACCCATTCTTTCAAAAATGTTTGTAGAAGCAGTCTGCAGGCCTAGGTGCTTGGTTTTATACATTTGCAGCCATGGAAGTGATTGGAACTCCTTAATTCAGTAATTTGCATGGCTTTTTTGTAATGTGTGTATATATATATATATATATATATATATATATATATATATATATACACACACACACACACACACACACACACACACACACACACACACAGACACACATTTTTTGCATATACCTCCTCAAATACCTGCATATACCTCTGCATAATTTATCAAACCATCTAATGTGCAAGTACTATGAACAGCTCAATGAGCACAACAGTTCTTTCTACATCTGAGAAGAAAGCTGGAGCTGATTGATACTCATTTACATTACAAAAATACATATTTAAAACTCTCCTACTGCTTTTTCTTACAGTAGGAATGTGATTGACAAATAGTTTTTAAAAGGTTTGTTGTTCAACTTTTGTGATTGTAGTATTTTTAAACCATTGAAAGGTTCTAAGTGATATCACTCAGTTCAGTCCAATTTTCTTATTCCTTATTTCCCTTATTTTAAAGAACCAGTTATCATACAAGATCACATTTTCCTTACTTATATTAAATAAAAAACTTTCTTGTGGTAAACATTGGTGTAAACACAGTAATTGTAAAGTTTACAAAACATACCAATAATGTCATTTGTTCAATTTATGGAAATTAAGCACCAAATACACACACACACACACACACACACACACATTTTCTAAGCCACTTATCCTTCAGGGTCGCGGGGAGAGATGGAGCCTATCCCAGCAGTCACTGGGTGGAAGGCAGGATATATCGAGGATGGGTCACCAGTCCATCACAGGGCAGACAGACAGACAGACACATACATTCACACACACCCTCACACCCAGGGACAATCTAGTGTCCAATTGGACTGCATGTCTTTGGTCTGTGCACCTGGAGGAAATCCACACAGACATGGGGAGAACATGCAAACTCCACACAGAAAGGACTCTGGTCATCTGGCTGGGAATCAAACCCAGGCCCTTCTTGCTGTGAGGCAACAGCGCTACACTCTGATACAAATACAAATACAGCCTGTTAAAAAACTAACTGTCCTTTGCAGTGTCACAAAGACCAGCCCAACAGAGCTCATTTACACATGTCGGTCTTAAAGGTACAGTAGCAAAGACAGCTTGCTTAATTCTAAGGGTTGCAATCATGTTTTAAACTGTTTTTTGGTGCACAGAAATAAAATCGGGCTCTTTAAAAGACACGAATTGTCCACATGATCGACAGATTACTAAACTACTAGTACAGTCAATAGAGGCCGTGGTAAAGGAAGAATAAATAAAATTAATGTAAAATTCCTCTTAAGCCACTCATAAACCTTTAAAACCACTACTTTGTCCAATCTAATCTTCATCAAAATAAGCTTCAAGATGTTTACATTTCCAATCAAAAGATGTGATGCAGAAAAGGAAAGTGCAACATCTGTATCTCTTTAGGACTCATGATTTGTTCGGTCATATATGGTTTCATCTTTGTTCTTTGCATCTCAAAATGAATGCAGATACAACATTGCGAAATCACAATATTAAACACTACGGTGTTCACCATCTCACCCTCTCGTTAAATTCAATGTTTCTTTATTTGTTTCTCTCTTTGTGATGATACAGCACAGAAATACAGTTCAAACATTTCCTAAATCTGTAGAATCTGTTCCATTCAATCTTATTACAAGATCATATGTGACTCACATCCAGAGTTATGAGGCAATGAAGACGGGTTGAGATACAGTGGGGAAAAAAGTATTTAGTCAGTCACCAATTGTGCAAGTTCTCCCACTTAAAAAGATGAGAGAGGCCTGTAATTGACATCATAGGTACACTTCAACTATGAGAGACAAAATGAGGAAAAAAAAATTAGAAAATCACATTGTCTGATTTTTAAAGAATTTATTTGTAAATAATGGTGGAAAATAAGTATTTGGTCAATAACAAAAGTTCATCTCAATACTTTGTTATATATTCTTTGTTGGCAATGACAGAGGTCAAACGTTTTCTGTAAGTCTTTACAAGGTTGGCACACCGCTGCTGGTATGGTGGCCATTCCTCCATGCAGAGCAGTGATGTTTTGGGGCTGTCAGTGGGCAACACGGACTTTCAACTCCCTCCAAAGGTTTTCTATGGGATTGAGATCTGGAGACTGGCTAGGCCACTCCAGGACCTTGAAATGCTTCTTACGAAGCCACTCCTTTGTTCCCCTGGCAGTGTGCATGGTATCATTGTCATGCTGAAGACCCAGCCACGTTTCATCTTCAATGCCCTTGCCGATGGAAGGAGGTTTGCACCCTAAATCTCACAATTCATGGCCCCATTCATTTTTTCATGTACACAGACCAGTCGTTCCTGGTCCCTTTGCAGAGAAACAGCCCCAAAGCATAATGTTGCCACCCCCATGCTTCACAGTTGGTATGGTGTTCTTTGGATGCAACCCAGCATTCACTCTCCTCCAAACACGACGAGTTGTGTTTGTACCAAACACTTCTACTTTGGTTTCATCTGACCATATGACATTCTCCCAATACTCTTCCGGAACATCCAAATGCTCTCTTGCAAACTTCAGATGCACTCGTCTGAAGTTTGAAGTGGCCGTCTGGCACTGCAAGATCTGAGTCCCTGGCGGCGTAGTGTGTTACTGACAGTAGCCTTTGTAACGTTGGTCCTAGCTTTCTGCAGGTCATTCCGCCGTGTGGTTCTGGGATTTCTGCTCACCGTTCTTGTGATCATTTTGACCCCACAGGCTGAGATCTTGCGTGGAGCCCCTGATCAAGGGAGATTAGCAGTGGTCTTGTAGGTCTTCCGTTTTCTGATTATTGCTCCCACAGTAGATTTCTTCACACCAACCTGCTTGCCTATTGCACATTCAGTCTTCCCAGCCTGGTGCAGGTCTACAATCTTGTTTCTGGTGTCCTTCGACAGCTCTTTGGTCTTCACCATAGTGGAGTTTGGAGTGTGACTGTTTGAGGTTGTGGACAGGTGACTTTTATACAGATAACGAGGTCAAACAGGTGCCATTAATACGGGTAACGAGTGGAGGACAAAGAAGCCTCTTAAAGAAGAAGTTACAGGTCTGTGACAGCCAGAAATGCTTGCTTGTCTGTAGGTGACCAAATACTTATTTTCCACCATTATTTGCAAATAAATTCTTCAAAAATCAGACAATGTGATTTTCTGAATTTGTTTTCCTCATTTTGTCTCTCATAGTTGAGGTCTACCTATGATCTCAATTACAGGCCTCTCTCCTCTTTTTAAGTGGGAGAACTTGCACAATTGGTGACTGACTAAATCCTTTTTTTCCCCACTGTACATGTCATCTGCCTCTCACTGTGTGGAACTGGTGGATTTGTGTGTCCGTCCACATTTTGTGCAAAACTGACCAATGGACACTCAGCTAATCACTAAGGACTGACCCATCATGCTGGAAACCCTTCATTCTTTGTTCAGTCCACATCGGAGACACGTGAGAAATGGTGTGCAGAGAGTTTCCAGCTACTGAATTTTGTAAAGTAGTGATGAAGATAACAGAACAATTTGATATGAAACATGTAAGTACCATGTTATATGAAGAGGCTTTGAGGGAGAATAGAAGATATGCGCAAATCAGGAAAATGTCCTCACACCCCAGAGGGTTAAAAGGGGAAGGGTGAATTAAAAAGTACTGCTTTTCTAGGCAGGCGTTAAAAGGTTAAAGAGGACAAAGCCAAAGTCTGTGAATGGCCAACGATGCTGTAGGTAAGACAAGACTGAATGTCCTATATTCAGCACGGAGAGGAAAATAAGTGATGAAAGAACACAAGCGTCTTGTTGAATCCTTTTCTAGCTGAGCTTTCCTCTAAATGAGGGCAGCCCCAACCTACCTGCGCTCGAGCCTGAAGGTGAATTACTCACTCAACTCAATAACATCTAACAGCGTGCTCAAGTGACCTGAAAATATACATCTAAAGAGTTCATCCCCATGCCGACTGAACAGCGATCAATACCCTCGATTGGATTGACCGGAGGAGAGAATGGGGCAGGCTGATCGAAAGGCCGAAAATAGGTGCTGTTAGAAGGTGGGAGTTTTCGACAGATGCTTGATGTCAACACAACTGTGCACAGAAATGCATTCAAGTCAATGGACGCAGCTAAATGAAGGTAATTTATCAAAACAAATATTTGCCACCTAAGTCAATAACACTTATCGGAGTAATGACCTGCTTGGCGATGTTGTAAAAGATGAGCCTTTTCTCTTTGATGTCCCTTAATTGGTTAAGATTGTGAAGAAAGTCAGAACTATTTGCAGTAGTGGTGACAGAAACCAGACATCCACCTCTAAAAGCTCCCTCACAGAAAATGATTACATGAAATGGTAATGAATACACTGCCTGATGTCTGAGACAGTATTATGTTAGTTTTGAGAAGATTTTGGCCTTCAAATCCATTCATGGTGGAGGGATACATGCAGGGTGCTGTGAAGCAACATAATCTGCAAAGAAAATGTATTATTTCAGATTTTCCACTATTTTACCATTAACATTCCATATAAAACTCAGAAGACACAAGTAAGGTCTCTAGTGGTTTTGGATAGTAAATAAAATATCTATATTTATGTTGTAGTCACGGTGACCCCTGGTTCCTATCACGACCACTGTAAAGAAATCTATATCTTTACAATAGACCATTTCACACCAAACCACTCTGGAAAAAATTCAGCAGAATGTGAGTGTGAATCAACATTAGCACAGCATCAATATATCATCCACTTACCCACATCACAACTTTCACCCTTGTAGCCGGGGTTACACACACATAGACCAGACACACACAGGCCGTGACCCGCACACTGGGCATCTATACACTGACCGGCGGGGACATCACACTCAGTGCCTTTCCAGCCGCTGTAGCACTGACAGCGACCCCTGCTGTACTCGCCATTACCACTGCACAAAACCGGACAGGCCGCTAGGAGACAGAGAGAAACTGAGGTTAGAGAGATACTTTAGCAAAAAAATCTGTATACATTCTGACTGACCACTTCATTAAAACCACCTTCTTGTATCTACACTCACTGTCCATTTTATCAGCTCCACTGACCATATACAGTGCCCTCCATAATTATTGGCACCCCTGGTTAAGATGTGTCAAAAGCCTTAAAATAAATTCAGTTTTTATTGTGGAAACATACTGTCACACTGAAAATTGTAGAAAAATGTAACCTTTAACTCAAGTAGAGTTTTAGGGGGAAAATGACTAAGAAATAATTTTTCTTCATAAAATCACCTGTTCCACAATTATTGGCACCCCTAACAATTCTTAGGAAATAAATGTAATTAAAGAATTTCTGTCACTTCTACAGTAGTTTACGAAGTTAATCAAAGTATGTAGGAACATTTAATTAGCAATTCACAACTTCCTGTTTCCCTGGGGTATAATTATGACGTGACACAGAGGCCATTTCTCTTCAACATGGGAAAGACAAAGGAACATAGCATTCAAGTAAGGCAGATGTGTGTTGACCTTCACAGGTCAGGCAATGGCTACAAGAAAATAGCCACTCACCTACACCTGTCCGTATCTACTGTCAGAGGAATTATTAAGAAGTTTAAAACAACTGGAACAGTGGTAAACAAGTCTGGACGAGGACGCAAGTTTATTTTGCCACCACGCACAGTGAGGAGGATGATAAGAGAAATAAAAAGTTCTCCAAAGCTCACTGTTACGGAACTGCAACAAATGGTAGCATCTTGGGGTCACGAAGTCTCCAAAACAACCATCAGACGCTATCTACACGCCAACAAGCTGTTTGGGAGGCATGCACGGAAAAAACCATTTCTCACTCACAATCATAAACGTAAACGTTTGGAGTTTGCTAAGCAGTACTGGGACTTCAACTGGGACCGTGTGCTTTGGTCAGATGAAACAAAGATAGAGCTTTTTGGCAACAAATGCTGTAAGTGGGTCTGGCGTAACACAAGAGCTGAGTATGCAGAAAAGCACCTCATGCCCACTGTGAAATACGGGGGAGGATCAGTGATGCTGTGGGCCTGCTTTTCTTCCAAAGGCCCAGGGAACCTTGTTAGGGTGCATGGCATCATGAATGCTTTGAAATACCAGGACATTTTAAAACAAAATCTGGTGGCTTCTGCCCGAAAGCTGAAGATGGGTCGTCACTGGGTCTTTCAGCAAGATAATGACCCTAAACATATGGCAAGATCTACACAGAAATGGTTGACCACACACAGAATCAAGCTCCTCCCATGGCCATCTCAGTCCCCAGACCTTAACCCCATTGAAAACCTGTGGGGTGAGCTGAAGAGGAGAGTGCAGAGGAGAGGACCCAGGTCGCTGGATGATTTAGAGAGATTGTGCAAAGAGGAATGGTCGAAGATACCTCTTTCTGTGTTCTCCCATCTTGTGAAACATTATAGGAGAAGATTAGGTGCTGTTTTGTTGGCAAAGGGGGGTTGTACAAAGTATTAACATCAGGGGTGCTAATAATTGTGGCACACATTATTTGATGTTAAACAATTATTTCTTAATGTGGGATTTTTTTCCTACTGAATAAATGCACTTGAGATAAAGGTTGGATTTTGCTCTTTTTTCCATCGTGGTCGTATATATTTTTTAAAAAAACCCTCAATTTATTAGAAGCTAAAGAACACATCTTAACCAGGGGTACCAATAATTATGGAGGGCACTGTAGGAGCACTTTGTAGATCTACAGTTACAGACTGTAGTCCATCTGTTTTTCATTGGTCAAGAACCCCACAGAACCACCACAGAGCAGGTATTATTTGGGTGGCGGGTCATTCTAAGCACTGCAGTCACACTGACGTGGTGGTTGTGTGTTAATGTGTGTTGCTCTGGTGTGAGTGGCTCAGACACAGCAGTGCTGCTGGAGTTTTGAACACATCGGTTGCTACTGGACTGAGAACTAAAAAAACCCTGCATCCTGCGGGCACTGGTGACCACTGATGAAGGACTACAGGATGACCAACACAAACTGTGCAGCAACAGATGAGCTATCGTCTTTGACGTTACATCTACACAGGTAGGAGTGGACAGTGAGTGGACACGGTGTTTAACTCCGCACAGTTTAGACGAGAGTGTGATTACTTAGGCATGCAGTTAGCATCATGGTATATGCCAAATTAAAGCTTCTATTACTTGTTAGCTACATTAGTCTCAAAGCCATAGACAACAAACATGTATTCACTGATCGTCAACATTTAATGGGGAAATTGTTTAAATGTGGTTGTTCTCTGAATTATTGCTGTAAAAAAACTACTGAGACTACTACTCTAGACAATTTGTTCTTTAAGGGTTCTTTAGTATGGAAAATGAAACTATACAGAACCATGAACACTCAAAGAACCTTTTGTATGATTTAAGGTTCTTTACATTGTGACAGTATGTTCTTTAGATTGTTCTTTATAGAACCTTTTTAAAAATGCATGTATATAGCACCAAAATCGGTTCTGCTTTTGTTACAAGCTAACTATAGCAGAACGCTATTTGTTGCTGTATGGAACGATTTTCAAAACAGGTTCTATATAGTACCATTTATAGAACATTGTCCATCAATCTAAAGAACATTTTAATGATATAAAGAATCTTCCAATCATGCAAAGGGTTCTTAGAATGTTCATGGTTCTAGAAGACCGATTTTCTTCACTAAAGAACCCTTGAAGCACCATATTTTTAAGTGTGTCTCTATATGAGCTGTAGTTCTACACTATTTATCCTCAGTTATCACTGTAAAATCCAAAGAAAATAGGAAAACACCATTAAACTCAAGCATAGACACGTATCTTTTCTGTGTAATTCTTGAATGTTCTCCCCTTTTCACACTGATTCATTTGGCTTGTCACTATTTTTCCTAAACATTATAAAGCCAACTGCCAAGTTTGAAACGTTTGTGTTTGTTGGTGTTTGCTTGATTGATATGAAAGTCTGACATTTTGAGGTAACGCTCAAAGGCAGTGAAAGAGATTAAAGCTGGAAATATTCAGATTCTGTGGTGCATGTGGTAGCTAAAGGACACGTACGACATTGTGGATAATTATGCCATGTTTCAGCTGTCTAACACGATGTAAATACACAAAGACAGTCTGGGGAGATGTTGTGTTTTGGCCGTTGCAGGCGGTTCCACTGGTCAGCTTTATACTGCAAATTCGCTGTTGAGAAAGATAATCCGCTTTGGCAAATGATTCTAAGTGTTTGCACTCCAAACTCCATTTACTGCTAAACAATAAGCCAAGCAATGCTGCAAATGTCGCCATTGCCCTTTAGCAAAACAATTACATCATAAATTATCCTACCTCGAGAGCAGTACGGCCCGAGGAATCCTGGGAAACATCGGCATGAGCCAGACACACACTCGCCATTTCCATTACAGCTGTGAGGGCATTCCATCACCGATTCTGGAAAAAAGAAAAATCCTTTTAGAGTCAAATAAACAACCTTTATCCGCTGTGATGTTTTTGTGAAAGGGCACCTTTAGAAGGTACGGATTGGGGTGCTCCATGAAGTGGAAAATGGCTGTAGTGCCTGAATATGGGTACAGTGTAACCATGGAAGTCTCTGTAATGTAACTATGGAATTGGATTTAATATGACTAAGGAAAACAAACTATAATCATTCTATAACCACTGAAATGAGCACAATGTAACCATGAAAATCATTGTAACGTAACTACGGAAATGGATTTAGTAAGACGAAGGAAACAGACGCACTATAACTATGAAAACGGGTGTAGTGTGGCCAAGGAAAGTGGGTGTTCTGTAACTGTGGAAAACGGTGTAGCGGAACCATGGAAATGGATCAAGCACAACCAAGGAAAACAGGTCTTCTGTAGCCATGGAAAACGCTGTAGCAGAACCATGGAAATGGGTGTAGCTTGACCAAGAAACACGGGTATTCTGTAACCACGGAGAATAATGTACCGGGTGTTCTGTAACCATAGAAATGGGCCTAGAACAACCACGGAGATTACTGTAATGTAACTAATGGGAATGGAATACAGCATGACTAAGTAAATGGATGTTCTGTAACCATTGGAATGGGTGAGCATAGAAAGGGTGTGGTGTAACCATGGAAACAGGTGTAGCATAACCATGGATGTAACACAGGCATGAGCAGGCTAAGGAAACTTTACATAGGCTAACTGCTTGTAACTAAATAGAAACAATTGTCATTGAGTGTCTGAGTGTCTTGTTGGTTTTGTTAGTCAATGCAGCCACACCATAAAAAATCATGGATTTTAACTTTTAAAAGTTAATGTCTTATTAACTGATCTTCCAATATTAAATAAACAAAACAAGAATCTTTTTATATACAGTCAAGTTAAAACCCTAAATATTTTTTTCAGTCCAAGATTTGACTGTAAATGACTGACAACCAAACCAACCAATCACAGACTGTGTGTAATGTGTAGGGGTGGACAACGTTCAAACACCCCAATGTTAACAACAGAAACCGACCTGCAAGAAACAGGTAGACTGGCTAGCGGTGTTTGTCTGTGTGCAAGGCTGTGACAATGCACAGTGAAAAACAGAACTCTATCTCTAAATGACAAATCAATTTCAATGTAAAGCCACCATATTGTCCAGATGCTTTAAGGCTGATCCAACAGAAGTGATGCTCAGAGAGGGCCCTGAACTGCACCTAGGGCTCTGTTGGTGAAAATGGCCTTGTCTATGAAGCATTTGCTCTCTCTGCACACTGAAGCTCTCAGCATGGACACACAACTGAATCAGCACATAAGCACATAAATTATTAAGTCTATAATCGAGTGAATGGGGGCTGATGGAGTTGATATCTATATAGAGCACTCAAAAAAGTATTGCACCATAGTGTGCTGTAAACACAAACGGCCGTTCATAACCCATTATGTCGATAAGTTCATATCTGAAGAAGCAGACCACCAGCAGAATCGCCAGAGGCACGTTAGCATGAGTGGACCTGCAGTGTTGTTTGCTGTGTGTGTGGTGGGCTGGTCAGAGCTATTGATCCGCTGCAACTGGGAGTGTGTTCCTCTGCTCATTATTACTGCTGTTACACACATCTCAGCTCAGTCGAGAGGGAATAGGACACACATTCACAGCAGTACCAGTGTGACTGTGTCCTAGTAAAGCCCTTATTCACGCCTAATCTGTGTTAGACGACTGTCATGGAGGAAAAAGTGAAGAAATATTAAAAATAAAAAATCTGACTACATGAGGCTACATGTAACATACCAAAGCTTTTAATGGCAAACTTTATAATGCTTTATAAGGGCTTATTCTAACAAGCCTCAGTTGTCATGACACTTACTGAGGCAGGGAGCTGGGAAGTGGGGGTGCTGAGGGAGCTGAACAAAATCATCTAGCGTAATAATAATGTTACATCAACTATTACATCTCCCACTCAGCGTGCATTCCAACGTTATTTTCACCAAGTCATTGTGGACACGACACAATCGGTAACCGTGTCACATGTCATTAATCTGATTGGATGTCACTCAGTTCACTTACATAAAGTTCATCCAGAATGAGAGAGCAGAGAGAGGATGTGAGTCAGATGTCTGATGTGTCAGTTATGTGTATATATTGTTGTCGCCTCATTATAGTGCAACATGACACATTGTTTGCTGTAACATATCATAAAATTCAAACAGACAGAAAGTAAATAATTCAGCATAATGTCATTGTTCATGTCACATATATATGCTGCTTAAAATATCAGCACCCCCACCTTAGAACACCTTCCCGCATCCCTACATTGAGTTGAATTGAGCTAAAATTTGAGTAGCTGTTAGCACAACTGGTAAAATGTATTTGAAGGCTACCTACAAAATGCCTTCAAAATGCATTCATAAGCACTGAATAACGTGTTTATGAAACACTACTTGACCGTTTATTGAGAGCTTACTCCAGTACTCGCAACATGACGTAAGATGTTTTATGAAATAAATGACATTGTACTGACATAATATGAAAAATGTTGATTATATTTAAAGAACTAAACAAATTCAAAACACTATACATAACTAATTATGTCCGCACTCTCAAGATGACATTGTAGTGATATCATGTGAAATATGCCTGGAAACCACCCCCTCTTCCCTCCATGGTATAGATAATAGATATGGTATATGGTATAGATTTTATATCATATCAGAAGGTAGATTATGACAGAGAACAAAAGGGATAAATACATAGAGGCTGTTTTTGCAGTTTATGTATGAAGTATTGCTTTTGCTTCATGTCATTCTTTTTCTCTCTTAAACCACATATATGAAGTCTCAGTCTTGCAGTAGTGTCACCAGGACCGTGTTTACCTGTTAGGAAGTATGCTTGTCAGCTTCGTGAAAGAATTTGATACCCTTAAACTTAAGTGATGGATATTTGCTTCATTTATAACACTGTTATGAAATATGATTCCCACAAATGTAGTGTTTATAAGACAGATGGCTATTTATGAACAATACATATCAGTTCTATGACGTATGAAATCTCAAGGCCCTCAAACTAAAGTGGTAACACATCTTCCATTCATAACACCTTCATTAAGAAGAATTCCCTAGACATGGTGAGTGGGAAAATGAAGATAATGTTAAAATGTAAAAAAAGACCTCACATGGACTTTATTCAACTTTATTCACAGCAAACACGCAAATATATACACACTAATATAAACACACTAATATAGCTCCAAGTCACATCCTTATCCATATAACTGACTGCAAAGGGCATCTAAAAACAAACACAACGTGCCTTTAAAAACACAAATATATGTGCCTTATGCATAATATGCCTGTATATTTCTTCCCCTTGCAATAAAAAAGCAGTATAAAGCACACAACTGGTACTTTTTACTGGTTATAATAACTGATTCATTTGTTGGATATCATGAAAGAGCCTTTCTAATAGATAATGACAATGACTTTTGACTAGCTTTTGGTTAACTAATCTAACAACGTAACAGCAGTACAGGAGCAGTATAAATGTCTATTTAATATTCTTTTGAATTAATCAAATACATTTTAAGTAGGTGTCTACACATTTAAAGACACTTTAGAAAAAGTTTTAATACTGTGCAATGCACATGCACTTTTAGCAATGTCACCCAACCATGCAGGCTTTACCAGCCTCCAGCAACAAGCACGAATCATCCTGAAAATGCCCAAAAAAGGCACCGAAGATAAATGTAAGCACTCTGTGCACTGCATTTTTAAAGCTCTTTTACACTTACATTTGTCATGTGATTAATTTGATAGCTACATATACCATTACGCAGAAGTAAAGAAACGTCATTATGCTTAAACAGGTATTCAGATCATTTAGCCCCATTAGCTAACCTAGCTCACGTTAGCTGCCTCTGCGAAATGCACTGACTCATATGATGCACTGACTAACGGGATGGTCAGACGTCTAGCGATTAGAGATTATGATGCATGCCAGTATAAAAATGCTGAGCAGTTAATGAAAAGGGCCACTGAGCAAATAATCTAGCTGCAGAAACAGAGATGTTAGCAAGCTATCGACCTTGCTAATGTATATGTTTATCACCAGCTTGACTTTTAACTAATCAGCCAGATGATTGGCTAATTTTTGTTTGAAAGTAAGTAATGTTACTTTGCTACGGTCAAGTACGGGTCATTTTAACAGTGTTTGGATTTGTGTATCACAGTTAACATCATATTATTGCATAGCTGAACTTTTTAGTGAGTCCCTTTTACATTGAAAGAAGGTATTTATTTCAAAGAGCAAACGAAGTTGGATACCTGAAAGCATCGCTGCGTAAATTCTGCCACAGCACCGGCTGACACCAAGGCTGAACTGAGAGCTGCAGTGGGAGTAAGTTCCACCGAGTCAGAGCAGTCATTTGCTGGGACAAAAGGTTTGTGTGCTGGAAATATCAAAATTACTTAGCTCTCTCTCTCTCTCTCTCTCTCTCTCTCTCTCTCTCTCTCATTTATTAGTCTTTGTAATAAATATAAATGGGGAAGTTGAATTTATTGACCCTGAAGTCCAGAAAACAGCTTTTTAACTTTGCCATTCATGCTATGGGCATTTCACTGAGCATGGCACCATGTTTTTTCATGGTTCATGTTTTGTCGGATTCTCCTTCTGCCGTTCTGGAGCTGCAAAAAGTGAAGGCCCAGCTTCAGATTGAAAAGACAAAGTGTTCTTTTCTGAAGACAAGGTTAAAGAGCTTCAAGCTGATAAAGCCTTCCTCCAGAGCCAGCTGACATCACAAGGGAAAGGCCAGTCCTCAAGTTCAGGTATCTGTTTGTTTATTTTAAATTTCCAGTACTGCAGTGATTCCATTTCAGAGACCTGTTGTGTAGATTTTATTTAAACAGTTAATTTATATTTTGTTTAAAGCACCAAATCCATTTTATTATGTTTTTTATGCTAAATATTGACACTAAAGATGAGTTACACTGGGCATGTCCCAATAAAAGATTATTCAATGTACAAAACATTATTACCCTGAGCACTTCAAAGTACCAATAATATTTAAATCTATTTTAATTTATCTCCCACTAAACAGATCACATTTATGATGCGGAATTATGATAGTGTTGTAACAACATCAACTTGGATATAAAATGGGTCACCAATCTCAGCAATGGAAAGTTATCATTACGTGCACTTCATTGTCATAAGGTCAAGTAAACTTATTCAATATACTTCTATCCAAAAAGCTTTTCCACCTTCTCCTTGGGAGTCTATGGATAAAAGAGAGGAAATCATCCGTTTAAATAAGTGTCCAGATATGGGAGAACAGTCAAATAGTTGAAACAGATATGCATATGTTGCACAGTATAGTTTTCTGTATAATTTTGAAAATTTGCTTAGCTGTGTATATTATGCATGTATGTTATCCTACTTTGTCCATGACACAAGTTTTAAAGTTTTAAAGTCAGACTTCTTTTTTGTTGCCATTTGCACAGACACATTTCTGATCTGCTGCTTTCAACAGATCAGTGTAGTGTCAAACAGAGATATAGGTCACGCACACATTTATATGAAATCTGCTATTTATAGGAAATCTGCTAGACCTACTACACTAGCTAGCTAGCTGTTGTTAACAGCTACAGCATTATTTTTGCCCAGGCAGGACTAAAGCTTGCGTTACATTGAAAAAATTGAAAGTAGTTGCACACAAATAAAATATCTTACACCAACACAATTTGTCTATTTCAATTTGCTTAAAGTGGTGCAGAAGTACTTGAAATAAAACAAAGTTTTTGCCTTCTTCTGTAAAGTTACTGTTTTGGAAATACATGTTTTTCTTTTTTTAATCACATAATAATAATAATAATAATAATAATAATAATAATAATAATGAACTATCACATAATGATTATTGATTCTGTATTTTGGTCATAGGACATAGTTAGTCATGTTATAGTCATGACATAGTCATGTTATGGACATAGTTCTGACTGGAGAGTCTGCTGGGTCCTTCAACGTTTTGCTGTCATCTGATGAAGAGGCTAAACCACAAGTCAAAAAGAGAAGTCATCCCACTACGACAACCGTGAGCTTCATAGTTTGTCCATTATGCATATGGTGACATGCTTTAGATTTTGCATACAACATTCTGTTTCATCGTCTAAGTCACATGTCAAGGTGATCTTGGTAAGAAGCATTTTATAGAATTCTGTTTGACAAATAAAGCAAATGTTAGTAATATTCACAAAACATAACAGATTCACAAGTCAATTAATTATCCATATTAATTACCTATTTACCTAATTTTGTTATAAGTGTTGCCATTTCACAAGGCAGCTTCTCTGAGTTTGCAGTTAAAGTCAGAAATCACATGACCAACAGCAGTCTAAATAGTTTGGATCATGACTTTAAAATAAATACTTTAAAAGGCATTGTTTTTATTTAAAGATTATTTATTTAATACATTTATTCTTGGTCTTGGGTTTCACAAGGCCTGGATGATATCTAAAAATAATTAGTAGGATATTTTCTAGTTAAAAATCCGAGGTTATTGATAATATCTCCTGCTGCTGCTTTGACCTACTTCTTACAGAAGGTGTCAAATTAAGTCTTACTTATTCATTTTTTAAAAATTGGTAATAATTAAGCTTTTTCCTTTACATATTAACACTTTATTTTTACTTGCAGTGAAGACCATGACTGGTGTGATAAAGGACATTTTTATTAGGTGTTTTGTGTGCTTGATGTTGCTGTTTTTTTTTTTTTGGCAAGAAAAAGGCAAGAAACATTCTGGCATAAAGTGTATAAAGTGCATATATTTGTGTTTTCCAAGGCACGTTGTGTTTGTTTTTAGATGCCCTTTGCAGTCAGTTATATGGATAAGGATGTGACTTGGAGCTGTATTTGTGACATTTGTGTGTTTGCTGTGAATAAAGTTGAATAAAGTCCATTTGAGGTCTTTTTTTTTTACATTTTAACATTATCTTCATTTTCCCACTCACCATGTCTAGGGAATTCTTCTTAATGAAGGTGTTATGAATGGAAAATGTGTTACCACTTTAGTTTGAGGGCCTTGAGATTTCATACTTCTAAAGAACTGATATGTATTGTTCATAAATAGCCATCTGTCTTATAAAATCTACATCTTGTGGGAATCATACTTCATAGCAGTGTTATAAATGAAGCAAATATCCATCACTTTAGTTTAAGGGTATCAAATTCTTTCATGAAGCCGACAAACATACTTCATATACGTGGTTTAAGATAGAAAAAGAATGACATGAAGCAAAAGCAATACTTCATACATAAACTGCAAAAACAGTCTTTATGTATTTATCCCTTTTGTTCTCTGTCATAATCTACCTTCTGATATGATATAAAATTACATCAATCATATTATCCATACCATGGAGGGAAGAGGGGGTGGTTTCCAGGCATATTTCACATGATATCAATACAATTTCATCTTGAGATTGCGGACATAATTAGTTATGTATAGTGTTTTAAATTTGTTTAGTTCTGTAACTAAACTGTTTTATTTCATAAAACATCTTACGTCATGTTGCGAGTACTGGCTCTCAATAAGCTTTCAATAAATGTTCAAGTAGTGTTTCATAAACACGTTATTTAGTGCTTATGAATGTGATATGAAGCCCTTTGGGGGCAGTCGTGGGCTGGAGGTTAGGGAACTGGCCCTGTGACTGAGGTGTCCTTGAGCAAGACACCTAACCCCCAATTGCTCACCGGGCACCGTGGATAGGGCTGCCCACCGCTCTGGGCAAGTGTGCTCACTGCCCCCTAGTGTGCGTGTCTATTCACTAGTGTGTACGTGGTGTTTCACTTCACAGAAGGGTTAAATGCAGAGGTGGGATTAATCCCTGTTTGTGGTATCACTTAACTCATGTAGGTAGCCTTCATATAAAGTGTTACCAGAAAACTGACAATGGCTAAAAAAAGCCTTTGAGAATATTAATGTAGGTTAATGTCAGTCATAAAACACGTTTTACTGTGTCACTAGCCTTAAAAATGCATCAAACACTTTACTATGCTGGGATTTATTCATATCATTGTAACAACAAATAGAGCTTCCTTTTCCTTTTCCCAGGAGGGCTTCCTTTTCATTATTAAATGACTAATGATGTAATAACTTAAAAGGGAAAAAAACTCCTTTTTAGGGCCAGAATTTGGCATCAATTTTAAACTAAAAGCTATTACTCATAATATCAGCTGATACATACATCTTAGATTTTAATTTTATTCTCCATCAGTTATAATTAAACAGTGTTTTACTGATGGATATGATGGTCAGGTCTCAATCGCCATACTCCTTAAAAACAAATACATGGCAGAAACATAAAACTATAGAAATACTGTAGAACTTGGGGGTGGAGACTCAGAATTCTTTGTGGTTTTGGCTTTTGTTAATAACTTCTTATTTTTCATCAGTTCTTTTCACAGAAAAACAAGTTCAGGATGTGTTATTCTCATGCTATTGATGAAATTTACACAATACATGTGTTTTTTACTTACATCTTACATAAATGTTTTGTGTTCAGATTGTCCAGTTCAGTCTGTATTACTGCTACACCATATTTACATATAGCAAGCAAGCAAAAATTATTTATATAGCGCTTTTTACAACAGGTGTTGTCACAAAGCAGCTTTACAGAACAATCATTATTACAGAGAGAAGAGAAAAGAAAAGAAAATCCGGGTCCAAGCCCCCATGAGCAAGCCAGCGGCGACGGTGGCAAGGAAAAACTCCCTAAAACAGGAAGAAACCTTGAGAGGAACCAAGATTCAGAAGGGGAACCCATCCTCCTATGGTCGACACCGGATAGCAAACATTATTAGTATGAAGTATTATAGTAAAGTGGGAAAAGAAAAGATCTGAGGGTGAGGACTGCACAGCATTGTAAAGCAAGAAGCTCAGTGGTGGTCAAAATATAAAATATAAATATAAGTATTCGCTTGTCTGCCTTCACAAGCATATGAACTTGAGTGACATCCCATTCTTAATCTGTTTTTGAGCATTCTTCCAGAAGTGCATTTGAGAGGTCAGACACCGATGTTGGCCGAGAAGGCCTGGCTCACAGTCTCCACTCTAATTCATTCCAAAGGTGTTCTGTCAGGTTGAGGTCAGGACTCTGCAGGCCAGTCAAGTTCTTTCACACCAAACTCGCTCATCCATGTCTTTATGGACCTTGTTTTGTGCATTATTAACAAAAATAATTAAACACAAACTGAGGCAAAATTTGGTACATTTTGCGATTTGAGAAAACGTAGCACTACATTGCTTACGCTCACATTACCAGGTTGAAATTGGACAAATCGTTTTTTTTGCCCTAATTTGACTCAAATGTGGCTTTGAAAAGGTCAGATTTGCGTGTCCACACAGTACTGAAAACATCAGATCTGAGTCACATTAGGGCAAAACACTGGATTTGCACCACTTCAACCTGGTGAATGTAGCGTTTCATATGTGGTCCTAGATAGGCTGCATATCTGATTTGTGGCCATGTGGCATTAATGTGGACACTCTGATTGGAATTCATGTGCTTTTTTTTCCCACTATACTTGCACCATCATTCAGCCTTACCTTGGCAACACATCTCAGCCTTTTCACCTTCGTCCCACCCTATTAATGAACAACTAAGAGCTGTTCTGAGTTAATTATCTTTGCAGCAAAGTCATTTCGCTTGTTACGTGATTCATTCATGTGGCGTTACTGATTGTGATGTGCACATGTGGGTCATTTCAGGACAGCAGTTCATTCAAATGAATGACAGATTTTACCCAAATGAGTGTGAACCGTCATGTTAGAGAGATTAGATCTGAGCAAAAAATTGGATTTGAACAATGAGGCTTAGAACGTGAATTCTCCATCTCAAAAGTGTGAAATAATAAATATAAAATTACAACATGTCTTTTCCATAAACATCAAACTGCAACTCCTAAGACGTAAAGGACAGGATTTGTGTCAATCTAACAGGAAATGTGCACACAAAATGCTTTTTTCATTCACTACACCCATAAAATCCTCAGGCACAGCAACACACTCACCCAGCACCATGGTGTTGTATGAAACAGGCTCTACACTCCGGCCATCGTTATAGAAGGCCAGATGCCAAACTCCGGCCTGCAGGAACTGAATGAATCCTGCATGCTGCACGCTAACTGGTCTCTCCATGCTGTCCCTGAGGTCGGGGTCCAGCTGAACACGCTCCCGAGAGATCAGACGACTGCCATCCAGCAGCTCCACAAAATCATACTGAAACACACACAGAGGTTCTGTTAGCTGTGTATACAATGAAACTGAAACATCTGGATAACATTTATGACAATTAAAAGCTTGTAATTCTTCTTTTTGCTCATTTTAACAGTTGGACATAGATTTATATTCTTCATAGATATAGCCCCAATTCCAAAAAAGTTGGGACGCTGTGTAAAATGTAAATAAATGTAAATAAAAAAGAATGCAATGTTTAGCAAATCTCATAAATCCATATTGTATTCACCATTGAACATAGAACATGTTTCAGATGTTGAACGCGAGCACCTCTATTTTTCACAGATTGAAAAAGGTTTTTATGCTGGACTGCAGTGTTTTCCTTTCTCCAAACATAACACTTTTCATTGCAACCAAAAGATCTATTTTGGTCTCATGCGTCCACAAAAAACTTTTGCTCCATTACACGCCTTGCTCTTGGTGCGATCTTTGGTGATCGACCACTCCTGGGGAGCGTAACAATGCGTCTTGAATCTTTAGAAATCTTCTTTGTTCATGCCATGATGCACTTCCACATGTTGTGTGTGGTGTGATTGAGCGTATCCGTCCAGCAGTCATTGGGTGGAAGGCAGGATACACCCTGGACGGGTCACCAGTCCACCGCAGGGCTGATTAAGAACCACTGACACTAATTGAACCTTAAAATTATCTGCTAATCCTAAATGTTCACATACCTTTGTCACTCACAGATCTTGTAATACAGAATGATTTTACTCAATAAGCAAATGACCAAGTCTAATATTTTGTCTCATTTGTTTAATTTAGTTCTCTTTATCTATATCATTAATACTTTTTATGTAAGTAAAATAAAATAAGTTTTAGTTCATATTTATGAAGAAATGGATAAAATTCTATAGGGTTCACAAAATTTCAAGCACCACTGTAACTACCCCACAGCCCAGCACAGAATAGCACAAATAACACATGTGCACATCAAGCTAACAACAACTTATTTGCAATAGATGTCTTCCCAAAAACCTCCTTGCAAAGTATGTGCATAATAATAATAATAATAATAATAATAATAATAATAATAATAGTGCACAAAGCATATTTGTACTGAATGAGCAACAAAACTGTGTTAAAATCTTTATACCACATCGTAGTTGGGGTAATCATGCTGTTAGATGTATGAAAGCTTCCCAAAACAAGAGCAACTTTCCTGGCTGGGGTTTCAAAACAAGGTTTTGAATTAAAGTTTTAGCCATTGATTCCTGACTCATCAGGTACAAAAGAGCAATAGAGAGACAAATAACAAATTGAAGCTAGCACTCAATGCACTTGCCCAAGTCTATTGTGATGGCTTTAAGAACACATTGATTGAACATCTACAATGGTGCAGGCACTTTTTTCAGTCTAGCTACAATAGACCTTTGTTTTATTGACAGCTGTGGGTGTTAGAGACCATCAGTAAAGACAGAAAGGGGATGTCTCTATTAAAACACTGTTTGTTTTCTTTGACTTAAGGAGGATTTGCTCCTTCCACCTTCGAGCTTTAGGGCTTCCATCTCCTGCTCATATTAAATAGCTTCAGTCAATATTTGCCAGACAACAGCTTTGTTTGTTTTTTTCTTGCTAATACAAATTGCATTTTTAAAAAGCCACACGCTTTAAAAGCAGCTTTCAAGGGCCAATTTATTAATCCGTATTCATGCTATCCTCATTGTTCTTTGTCTGCGCTGACTGATCACTGTATTGTTATCATATTAACGGTTTATGTGACTCACCTGCTAATAAATAAACGTCTCTGCACACCAACACAGACAGTGAAAACTGACTGTAGTTTAAAAATGCAGTTTTACAGTCATGCATGCTTTCTTAAAGGGAAACGTCAGCATTTTTCAACCTAATCTTTGTCTGCTGCATGTGTTCTGTTTGGAAATTTACCATATGCAATAACTATGACATATGTTCCTGTATTTAGGAACAAACAAAAAACGTTTTCATGACAATCCGCTTCTGGAGGTTGGATAAAACTTTATAATAACAGTTTCTATATGCACAAAGTTCATATGTGGGTTTTATGGTCACATATTTAAACGTTTATTCACAGAATTCAGCAAGTGTCCATTGACTTCTACACTCTACTTAAAAATGATGGTCCTCCAAGGGAACCATAAATACTCAAAGAACACTTTGCATCATTAAAGTGTTCATTGCATCATTAAAGGGTTCTCTAGATTATGGAGAATGTGCTGTAGATGGGTCCAAATAGAACCTTCTTAGCACAAAAATGGTCCTGTTGTTATGCCAAGCCTGTACCTGTGTGTGTGAAGGCGGGAGGCCCTTCCTGCCATAAACTCCAATCAGGGCATTTTTCTGGATGGAGATGTTGAACTTGAGGAAGCGTGGTCTCTCCATCATCATGTTGGACCTCCAGAAGACCGCTGGAGGAACAGCCTGAGCGACCTGCTGGCCAATGTCCACCTGTCCCGAGTCCAGCACAGGGTCACCCATGCTCACCCTGCCTGTAAACAAACAGTATTATTAACATACACAAACACATATATGTTAATACAGTCTAAGGATATAATTGTATAGAAAATCAACTGAAACATATAGATCAATCGACCAAGTATTGGGACACACCTCCTATGTTGAATCACTCACTAAAATTTTCAAAATTGCTTCTGGAAGCAACATCAGCAAAAGAACTGAGCATTAGGAACTTCACAAAATAATTTCTATGGCTGAGCAGCTACACCCATACCTAAGATCAAATGCACAATGCCAAGTGGGATCTGGGGGTGTTGGTGTAAGCGTGACTAATCACGCTTCTCTATCGGGCAGTCTGATGGACGAGTCTGGGTTTGGCGAATGCCAGGGGAACATTACCTACCTGACTGCATTGTGCCCACTGTAAAGTTTGGAAGAGGAGGACCATCAAACACCTTTGGCATGAGAATGGATAAGAACAAAGCACAGAACCATATTGATGTGGCCTTCTATGGGCCTGGGGGCCATATTACAGAAACTTTTTAAGTCTAAAATCTTATCTGCTTTGTCATAAAAACAACTTTAGTTAGGACTGAATTTAGGACAGAAACTATTACAGAACAACAGTTCTTAATTAATAATCGCATCCATTAACTCCAGATAAGAAAACAGTATTACATCCTAACTAGACTAAATCACCTAAATACTGTCCTACCTTTAAGATAAACTCCAGAGGAGTCTTAACTTTTGTTTACCCATCTGTTTCTATTGATTTGTGCAGTGTCAGGCAGCATATTTGACTATAACTACTATAATGGCATTGCATTTATTTATACTGTAAAGCGTTGCTTTCAGTGTGAGATGTTTTCTGTGTTTAAAAAATCTCAGACAATGCAGACATGCAATCTCCACCGTCCCCTCTTATTACCTTCGTGTATTAATGTTGATGATAAAATATTACAGTGATGGTGGTGAATAATGAGGAGACAGAGCTGAACGTATATCTTTTTATTCGGAGGAATAACGTTAACGAGCTCGGCTAAAGTGTTTGGGAAACTGACACTGGAAAGCATCTGATAAACACCAGGAAATGGTAAAACAATATTCTTAACTTTTCTATTTATCGTGATTTAGTTTGTTTGACCTTTTTTGCCCATCATTAATAGTAGCTAATGTTAGCTGTCTGGCTAACTAGCTAAGTTCTTTGATTATGTGTTTATGCTTCAGCTGTGTGCATATGGTTGGTTGCTAGGTAACAGGCATGACAGCTGATTGTCAACTTCGATCGAGTAAGTTAAGATTTCATAACTTGCGATAAGATGCTGTAATATAAGATTCCTAAACTAAGATCAGATTTGCTTCTGTAATACAAATTTGTGAAAAATCTTATCTTGACATTTCAGATCTTAAGTCAAGACAAAAAGATTCTGTTCTAGAAGTTTCTGTAATATGGGATCTGATCTCAATCCTACTGGACATCTAAGGCCTGAAAAAAGGCCTGAAACATGGAGTCTGGAGAACGCAACCTTCAAGCCTGAGACAGCTGGAGCATAAGAGTGGACCAAACTACTTGTTAAACGGTGCAGCAGTACCTGTTAACAGTACTGCTGCATTTAGCTATGCTAATGTACTTTACTCCATGTTTATGTTCATTGGTTCATTTACCAATGATGTCACACAGAGTCAGAAACGACATAATCAAGATACTAAACATCTCCACATGGCTTGTGATGATTCAGGCAAGCGGTTTGCACCACGTTAATCAGTATAAGCTTCCATTACTTGTTAGCTAACTACAGCATTATCTGAAGACAAGAGCTTGAAAAAAGGCCTCAACGGGTTTTAATGCACTTATAACCCATATCTGCACTTATGAAAGCACCTTTCTGAGTGCTTTCATGCTTGAATAGATATGAAAGGCAATCAAGACACTTTTCCAGGTGCCAGACACTCACCCCCTCAAAAATGATGTGTTAATTAATGTTCCCACCACTCACAGCTTATATTATAAGTTGGGAAAATATGACATAAATGCTCTGTGAAAACTTCACATAGTACAAAGGCAAATCAAAGGCTACAATGTGAGTGCTCCTTTGGCTAAAACAAGCCACAGGTGTGGATGATTATGAGTGGGCGGAGCCAGGATGGCGCTGACCAGTGGGTAAAATTTGAAAATTAGAACAGTAGCCATCTTTCTATCCAGCTGCTAAATTAAGTTCTAGTGAATGACTGCAATGTCAACAACTTCTGTGAACACATCATGTTTCATGAAAACACTTTTCAGAAATATGGAGTGAGTTTTTCGCTGCTGTTGAAATTAATTTTAAGGCTCAATTTGGCTAAAACATTGAGCTCACACAGCTTCAAGTCAAACATGTAATGTTTTTTAGACGTTTCAAAGTTTGATCTCCTTAAATAGTGCACCAGTTATACTGTAGTGCCTACATGTCATGATTGGCCCCTCCCAGTCATGCATGTGCTCTTGTTTACTTTACAGTCCTGTCTACGTGCATTTGTGTTTACCTCACTGTCCTGCCCCCTTGTTTCGTGACTCCGACCCTGATTGTTTCCACCTGTTTTCCGCCTGTCCCTCGTCATCCCTGTGATATTTAAACCCTGTGTTTTCCTGAGTTTCTTGTTGGTCTTTGTTTGTATGTATGAATAGTGCTGTTTGATATGTTTGATGTTTGATCTTCCGGCCCTGTTGTTTGTTTAACCTGTTCCTTTTCATTATGTCTGTCGCTCCGTTTCTCCGTGTTGGCTCGGTGAACCTGGACCGTTTTGATCATGACCCTGGATTTGCCCCAAATAAATCTTGCTTTTCTCCGCATATGCATCTGCCTCCTCATCGCCCCACGTTACACTACATGAACAAGAACGTAACGGCTACAGCATTTAAGGTGGAACAGAGCATTTGAATAAGAAGCTAAGTTTACTCAAAAAGTGTTCATGTGAATTGCTATTAGCTTAGCGCTAACACACTACTAGAATCCTATAGATTCCAGCAGAAGTCAGCATTATTATTGAGGTGGGCTGTCCCCATGTTTTGATGGAGTTTTGATATTTATGGCCCAAATCGAAGGCCTATGTCTTATAGACACAATTCACCACTGTTGAAAACAGTGAAACTAGACACATCTTCTGAGTATAATGATGATGGTAAAATGGTAGAGTATCTGAAAAAAAGTGTTCTTTTGGGACCATTTTGCCTCATGACACCCTGCATGTTTACCTCAAAACTATCAGTGTATTCATAAACATTTAATGTAATATGTTTTTGTGAGGGAGCTTTTAGAGGTGGACGTCTTGTTCCTAACACCACCACTGTAAACAATCCTGATTCCTAAAGTTTCTCCAGAACAGAGCATTTCACAACAAGCCACTCTGAATATTTATATCATAAAACAAATAACACTGATATTTTGGAAAACTGATTGAATTCCCTTTGAGTAAATATTATTCTAAATTATTTTTAATATCATAAATATTATTATACAATCACAATAATTTGAACCTGACAAAAAAAAAAGAAAAATTATTCTGTACAATGTAGAGCTCTGCGCAGTTCCATCAAGGTAAGCTAACATTCAATATCTGGCACAGTCTATTCACAAGTACATTAAACTCTGCTGAAATAACACGATAGTCATGGTCATCATGCTCAATATAAAGTAACTTCATCAAATCCTTTTATTCCCAGTAAATACAAAGCAGGAATTAAACCACAGAGAATTATTTTTATTATTAAAAATAAGGATATTATTATTAATTATTTTTGGTGATTTGCTGGGCAGCTGTGGTCGTCAAACTGAAGGCTGCACCATCACTGTAAGCTAAAAGAATTTTTGTGTTGTTCATGTGATTGGCTGCCTTACAACTCATTGTTCAACTACACTGTTTAACTGAAAACTGCTGAATACATGTGGGACGTGGTTTTACACTGCCTTTCTGAAATAAGCAAGGCCTTCCCTGAAAAAGACATCATCTGGATGGCAGCATATGTTCCCAAAACATGTACTGTATCTATTGTTCAGCGTTAATGATGCATTCACAGTTGTGCATGTCACCCATGCCAAGCCATGTGCACAAACAATAATACAAATCATGAATACTAGCTTTTGAACTGTGCAATAATAACAAGATGAGTGGTCTTTAGCCCAGAGGACACAGTGTCCAAATGACGGAGAAGCGGCTTGGAAAATGGATGGATGGATGGATGGATTAGTCAGACCACATTTTTCCACTTTCCTTCAGTCTATTTTAAATGAGTTTGGGCCCAGAGAAGGTGGCAGCATTCCTGGATTCTGTTTGTTTTGGTTTCTTCTTTATGCCTTAGAGCTTTAACTTGCATTCTGGATGGAGCGACGAACTGTGTTCACAGACTGTTTTCAGAAGTGATTTCCTCTACAGAATCATGTTTTTAATTTAGTGCTGTCTGAAGGCACAAAGATCATGGTGTTTGACCTTGTTTCTTGCACACAGAGGTTTCTCCAGATTCTCTGAAACTTTAAATATTTTTATGTACCGTTAATGATAAAAAGCAAAAGTTCTTTCATATTTTACATTGAGAAATGTTATTCTTGGATTGTTGCACTATTAGCCTGTGCAGTTTTCCACAGTGGTGAAACCCTCATCATCTTTACTACTGAAAAACTCTCTGGGATACTTCTTATACCCAATCATGTTACTGACCTGTTCCCAAGTAACCACCAAGTGTTATTTTTAGCATTACACAACTTTTACAGCCTTTTGTTGCTCCTGTCCCAACTTTTTTGGTATGTGTTGTTATCAAATTCAAAATGGGCAAATATTTTTCAAAATATAATAAAATTTCAACATTTTCATCTCAGTTTCAACATTTGATATGTTATTTTTGCACAATGATTTGCACATTATTGCATTTTGTTTTTAGGGTGCCTACATAACACATTCATACCACCTTACATAAATACTTCATAACACATTCATGAATGCTTAAATCAACATTCGTAACCTACACGTTTCACATGATATTAATATGGGCTACAATGTTACCGAAAGATGTTTTCCAACATAAAAGTCCCCTGGACTGCCAACATATAAATGACCTGGCTTTATCCCTTTAGACAGAAAATGCTTTGACACTTTTTGCCTAGACTTTCAACTTTTTCTTTTCTTTTTTTTTTCTCAAGCATTTGTATTTTGCACTATGCTATTCTTTCTACTTTTTACTCTAATTATTCTTTAAATATGTACTGTTAATTCAACAGTATATACATAGTTGTGGAAAATGTTACTTAAACTAAGTTTAACTTTCTTTGGGTAAATGCTAACACTGTTATCCCAATTCCTTCAGAAGTTTCATTTTTAGTGACATGCACTGTTATCCCAAAGAATGATTCCTGGTTTGCATTACTTCAAAGTACATTCAAGTGGTGAGTCTTTGACTTTCCTCACTCAGGGTGCTGATAATTTTGTTAGAAATGTTCTTTATAAATTTGCCTTGCTTTGCCTTCACAAAAGTGAAGGAAGCCATGTTATCCTGACTAAAGTGCATGTAACACGAATGGATGGATATTGAATGGAATGGATAAGTATTATGGACCTGTCCCACCACCACACAAAGTTTGAGACTTTAAGTTGATTGATCGTTCATAGCATATTTATGAGCAATTCACTGTCCATATAGTAAAGTGACATGCAAGATAACATTCAGTACATTTTTAAAGAATAATTAGAGTAAAAAGTAGAATAGCGTAGTGCAAAAGTGTCAAAGCACTTTCTGTCCAAAGGGATAAAGCCAGGTCATTTTTATGCTGGCAGTCCAGAAATGAGGAGTTCCAGTGAAAACAATAAAGTTATTCAAAATAAAAAATGATGACATTTATTTTGAAAAAAACATTTTTCAGTAAAATGCCATTGTAGTCCATATTAATATCATGTAAAATATGTATAGTTTACGAATGTTGATTTAAGCATTCATGAACATGTTATAAAGTGTTTATGTAAGGTGATATGAATGTGTTATGTAGACACCCTTCAAAAATAGTGTTACCATTTTTATTTACATTTTACACAGGATCCCAACTTTTTTTGAAATGGGATTGTATACGATTTAATGATCATTCTACATTATTAGCCTGTTCACTAATTTGCAGCATTTCTCTTCATGCATGCCTTGGCCTGCTCCTGACTACAGTGGGCTGGTTTCCTGCTTGCTCCTGCACACAACACTGAAAATTAGTCCCACGCCGCAAGATATTCCACGGGGGTGCAGACCTCTAGTATAACGACGGCTTTTAAAGAGTGTGTTAGATGATGCTTGTGAGCTGAAACTGATAAACGAGCAAGTTCTTTCTGAAGCAGAATGCGTCTGGATATTGATCAGTTTGAATCAGTCAGATCTTGTTCCAGACTTGTTAATTAGGCCAGTTTATGAGTGTCGAAACTGTGAGAGCAGACTGACTCTCTCCTGTTTACTGCTAATATCACAGCTGGCTGTCTACAGTAACCTAATGATGGCTGAAATTGGTTCACTTCCTTTCACTAAAGATCAGACGAGAATGTAAAATGGTAATGAGATGCTAAGACACAGTGTCGAGGGGAAATATTTGTGTATTCTCATGATAATCGTGGAGATGCTGAGGATTTCCTACAGTTCCTTCCTCTAAAAGGGGTCTAAAAAGACAAGCTGAGACTTCACATGAAAACACTCACTGCTCACCACTCACCAGTGATTAAGGGGGCCAATTTGCACATTTTGCATACATTTAAAAAGGCTGCTTTTGTCACTATGCCTCAAACAGTGACACAGTATATGGAAATGAGCTCTTTTCTGGAACTGTTAAGCTTTTTCGAACTGGAAAATGGTGTAAACTGAATAGGCAGGGCTAACTACTGTAGGCTGAATGAGTGGGACTAAACTGCAGTAGGCTGAATGGGTGGGGCTAAGCTGCTGTTGCCTGAAAAGGCACGGCTAAACAGCTGTAAGATTAATGGTATAGGCTGGATGGGCAGGGCTAACTGCTGTAAGCTGAATATGGGGCTAAACTGCTGTATACTGAATATGGGGCTAAACTGCTGTATACTGAATAGGCAGGGCTAAACAGCTATATGAATGGGAAGGGCTAAAGTGCTGTAGCCTGAATGGGTGGGGATAAGCTGCTCTAGGCAAAATGGGCAGTGCTAACTGGCTCTAGGGTAAATGAGTGGGGCTTAGCTGCTGTAGGCTAAATGGGTGGGGCTAAGCTGTTGGAGGTCAAATGGGTGGGGCTTAATTTCTATTGGCTGAATGAGTTGGACTAAACTGCTGTAGGCTGAAGGGATGGGGCTAAATTTATGAAAATATGTTATTGCTTGTCACGCAACAACTAATAGGAATCAAAACAGGCTGCTTTTTGCAGCTTAGATTCCACACATGCCTTGCATGGTCTGCAGAGTAAAAATATGTTTTGTAACTTGTGTATAAATGCAATTTAGCGACTTAAGCATCTACAAAAACGTCTACAGTGGATTATCCTAGCAAAGCGTTGCTAGTGATTCTGTATTGTTCTAACTCAGAGCTTCAAAGTAAATACATCTGAAAAGTGAGGCTCACTAATGGTCTCTCAGCTTGCTGATGTCTATGTTTTTTGGGGGTCATTACCCTTCTCAGAATATTTTCACGTTTCATGGTCCTACACTGATATTACCTCTGTGTTTACCTTAGACTTTGAATTTCTTATCTTATCTGATTTGCACAGTGTGTACAAACTGTGAATAAGCTCCAGCTCACTCACACAAGGTCACCTTAAACCAATATCTGTCTGCCGTAGCTGTAGAATATGGCCAATTAACATTTGTTAACATTTGACAACATTTGTGTTGCATTGCAAATGGTCAGTTACTAAATTCCATCAGTGAATGTTTGAGTGAAACATTTATTTTTGTAGGAAAGATTTATGAATTCTGTTGTTAAACGTGTTTGTTTCATTATATGCAAATTCACTTTCTTACTAGCACACATATTAGCAGCTGCTATGGAGCAACACCTTAGCAACCACCTTGGATACCACAGGAACAGCTTTGCAACACTTTTCCAACCAGCTGGAACTGCATTGCATAGGCATAGCAGCACCTTTACATGTGCCGGTACAGCATAGCATTAGCCAAGCAACACCTTAGTAACCACCTGGTATATGATAGCAACGGCCTATCAACACCTTAGCAACTACCTGGGATAGCACAGCAATGGCCTAGTAATATCTTAGGAAACACTTGGGTTACCATAGCAATGACCTAGCAACACCTTAGCAACTACCTGGGATAGCACAGCAATGGCCTAGTAATATCTTAGGAAACACTTGGGTTACCATAGCAATGACCTAGCAACACCTTAGCAACTACCTGGGATAGCACAGCAATGGCCTAGCAACAACTTGGAAAGACACTTGGATCACCACAGCGACAGCCTAGCAACACCTCAGCAACCTTCTTGAAGACTTGTTTTAATCCTTACCGTCAGTAGAAAGTGAGGTCACAGTGCTTGTGGTGGAGATTACAGGTGTGGCTTGGCCGTTTTCAAAGGCATGGTCATCTACATCCTTCAGCTTCCAGTTCAGTCCAAACACATGCATGGCTGGAGATAAGAACAGAGAGAAGAACAAATGGTCAGAGTTCACAAAAAAGCATGCACTGAGGTAAATATTTCATATTCAGTAACGTATAACAATGATTATGTCCATACACCATCTTATTGTCTAATAAGATATTACTTTACAACAATTAATGTACTTCTACTTTCATAGCTCCCTCGTTAATATCTAATTCTTACATGTGTTATTTATTGTAAAAAGGCAATAAAAAACACAGCACAGGCTCAGTCGCAGCTTATTGATTCTACTATAATAATGTGCACATTACAGTAAGTTACTTTTAGAATCGTCTTTTATTTTTCAATTGAGTGATTTTTGTTAAATTTAAAGATATTTAAATATTATATTTAAAGGTAGATTAAAAATCCTATGAAGCTGGAACAAAAATCACAGTCTGCCCTGAAAGCAGTCCAGGCTGAAACATTCCTTATAACATCAGCTTGAGTGGGTGGGGCTAAACTGCTGCAGGCTCACCAGGTGCATATTCATCAGTGTGTTGGTTTTTGAGCTGTTATAATTCAACACAGATTGTTTTTGCAGTTAAGCTGCAGCTATGTTTTGAAATTTTAACGTTTCAATGTTTACATACTGCTTTGAACTCTGTCATTTAAATAAAGGGAAAATGCTATTTATATATTTGCTAATAATTAAATGATAAAATGTTAACATTTTGGTCTCGGGTGTGTTTTACTCTCTTTACTAATAACCTCTAATGCTGAACTCAGAGTTGAGGACGCTTTCCCATTCGGAATTCCCAGCTGAGCTCAATGGTTTTCCCAGTCGGAGGTCGGAAATTTTGGCTTACAGACGCATCATAAGCTTAGCTTTGTACTAAATTGCAATAGCACTGGTGATTTCACCGTTGAAAATCCATTTTAGCTTCAGCAAGCGCATAATCATAGTGGGTAAGCGCTAATGTGTTTGAAACATTATGAGTTCTATGCGCAAGTCCTTTACTTAGTAACTGGAATCTGTTCTAAGCAAACGAAGCTAACTAGAGCTACGATTAGGGCCTGCTAGCTTAGGCTGCTCTTTGAAGATGTTTCCTTTTAAATATCACTGCAAGGAGCCAAGGCAGAAAAAAAAAGATGTTTTGCGTCTATTTTAGCAGCATATTTAGGGTGTCTTTGAGCATGTTTACAGCTGCTGAGAGAAACGTGAAGATTTGGGCTACACCGGCGAACAGCCGCAGAGATGGAATCCTGCTGAAACATAAATGAATCGCTTCTAGCCTGTTCTGTCTGCGCTCTCTCGTTATGTGACATGGAAATCTCACCCATTCTTTATCTTGCTCTATCTTTCTCCCTCTCTCTCTCGCTGTCTTTCCACATGTCCCCCTTTCATGCAGCTGTGTTAAATCTTAGGCAAACACTTTCTAGTTGTTTCTAAAAGCGGGTGGTGAGAGTCTGTGTGAAGGTGGCTTGGGAAAAGTCTCCTTCAAAGTTCTCGGCGAGGGAGCGTGGCGCGGCGGCAGAGCTTCACATGGCTTCTCTTCCTCTCGGTTTGATCTTTGGAGGGGGAAGTGCATTTCAAACGGAGCGCTGAGGAGGGGGCTCTGACTGCGGCAAATAACTCGCAGTGGGGGGAACAATGCAGAGGAACCAGAGAGCGCAAACGAAAGGCGAATTGGAGGAGTGTTGGTGCTGCAGTCTACTCCAAAGAAGGGACTATGCTGGGACATGCTGACCCCATTGGATATTAAAGGGGACATCATGATTCCAAAGAGGCCTTATTAACCTTTTTTCTGCTCCAACCTAGCAACAGCAAAACTCATTTGTAAAGCACCTGTGTCACGGAAAATTGAATTTTCCTTGCTTTTTTGAAGTGGGAGCTTTTTGACGTAACATGTAAACAATGTTAATGTTTTAAGACCTACCATCAATCACAAAATGCAGCCTGTATTGAACTGTTTTTGTGATGTCACATTTATATCTACCTATTTGGCTTACAGTAGTTTTGCTCCTCCTATTCATGTTAAAGCTATAAGGAGTGTTTCAGACCTGACTGAGACACAATATGAGGCAGCCAGAACAAAGCTCATTTACAAACATCAGTCTTAAGGGCACAGCAACAAAGACAGTCTGTTTAAGTGATAAAGAGAGTAGAATGTAGAAATTGTAGAAATGAATTATGACTTTTGGTACATGCAAAAGTAAAATACAAGAAGGATGTGAGCTCTTCTTACTAGCAACTTTTTTAGCTGTAGTATTCTGTAATATATGAGTGACTCACAGTTGTAGAACAACTTAAAC
Organism: Pygocentrus nattereri; assembly: GCF_015220715.1. NCBI lineage: Eukaryota > Metazoa > Chordata > Actinopteri > Characiformes > Serrasalmidae > Pygocentrus > Pygocentrus nattereri. The sequence continues at coordinate 31,812,633 of NC_051218.1, read as the reverse complement.
TGAACATTTGGTCAACATTTTTCTACTTCCCAAATAGCCTGTGGTTGATCTGTAGTTTTGTTGCTTCCTTAGTTTTAGCACTAAGAAACAAGTAATGGAAGCTTATGTGCACCAACTAGCATGGTGCTACCTCCATGTCTAAACTGATCGTAACTTCTCACTCTTGTTTACACAGCTTGAGGATACAGTGGAGGATCTCGAGGGGAACCGGACCTCCACCAAGCTGCTGCTTTTGTTAGTTTCCTGCTCATTGATTTCTCCATATTTCTCCTTCAAGTGTCTGTCCGGTTTAGTCTGCTGAAGATGCTGAAGGTGCTTTGCTTTAAAAGACAGGGTCAAACTAGGAACATGTGTATAATGTGTAAATATATATATATATATATATATATATATATATATATATATATATATACACACACACACACACACACACACAGACACATACACACAAACACATTATTTGGAATACATATGGGACCCCTGAACAGTGTCTAAGTATGGGAAAAAACGGGAGTTAAAAAAGTACGGGTCAGGTCTAAAGGCTTTTGTTGGGTTAGAGAGATTAATCAGCCAACTGTCATTTCTCCCAAGAGTATTCATGTGGGCTGAGAATGTGTGTGTGTGTGTGTGTATGTGTGTGTATGTGTGTGTGTGCGTGTGTGTGTAAGAAAGGCCATTTGCAGCAGGGGCACCAGGTGTTTTGGGCACAGATGAAAGGCAGAAGAAGAAAAAACTCCTTCTGATGGGCTATTTCCCATCTCTAATGGGAACACGCTCACTCAGCCTGTCCTGCACCTGAGAGCCTGCACAAACACATACACACACATACACCCACACCCACACACACTAAACACACACTCTCTCAAGCTTTAATCGGGCCTGAAAATTTGGTCCAAACTCGATTCTGAATGGAACTCCACAGCACCAGCTAAATTACATTAGTGACAGTTTTAAGCTACCATGCAACAGGAACAGATGTCATTAGATCACTGATAAACAACAAGGATGCTTAGTGCTCCTACAAAGAATCAAGAGCTACTGAATCCTAATGGCTGCCTTGTAGGGAATGTACAGCCTGCTAAACGTGAGTGAGTGAGTGAGTGAGTGAGTGAGTGAGTGAGTTATAAGACAGGCCCATGAGATGCTTGACATCTGAATAAAATGAATGAATTTCTTCACGCTTATCCCTGGATTTCACTTTTTACTGGGATATACTGACATGGCAACGTTTATTTTTAAGCTGGCCCTATGGACTTTGGGCCCAGATCCCTTAAAGGTGAAATAATATGCTGTAATTATCTTTATAGTAACAATTAATTGAGAAGTTGAAAAATTTGACCGCTATTTTTTTAAAATTCCCTACAGTTCTGTTCATCATTCTAGGAACATTTTCATTTTTACAGCATCCTACCATTTACTTAAAATTTATAAAGTTTTGCGTTTGTTATTAAAAATGATTTAATTTTTATTAAAAAATGGTTTTATGTTGTTGAAAATAAATAGCATGCATACAAAATCAATTACAGTCACTTCTTCTGCATAAGATACTCACCTATACAGTAGCAGAGCATGATTGACAGCAGAGTGGCCACGCCCACTGCACTGAGCGCAGTGCATTTCCAGGAGCAATGTTTGGGTGATTTCTTGAATTTAAACGCCCCCCTTGTCAAGTTATTTCGGGGCAGTGGGCGAGCCGGTGGGGAATAAACACCCGTAGCCATGGTGTAGCCTGGATTGGGCGTTGTGAAGAGAGAGGCGGAGCCAGTGCCGGTCTTCAACAGGAAATGCCTGGAGACACATACAACAGTGATAGACAGGACTATAGGTGCCAACGCCCATGGTTTAGGCTGAAATATGATTTCATCACAGTTGATGAAATATGATTTCATGCAGCCATATAAGGCTGAGATACAAGCAATCACAGACTAATACGGTTTCCACATCAACTCTGGCCAGTTCACATGAATAATTCTGTCAGATTTACTTTTTACTTTCAGCTATATTACACTTATTAGCCTACAAGGCCTCATTAATCTCAGCAGAACTGTCAAAACATTAAAACATACTAAAACATTTCCATAGCTCTACTCTTTATTTTGTTATAGCTCCATAATTCCATGTGAACATATGCAGCATTTACATGTTTGCATTGAGAAAACATTTCCATTCTAAGCTTGACAGCATTACAGCGGCATGAAGCCATGCAAACATTGGCATGGAGTCTGCAGTGCCAAGGAAAGTAGGCGATTATCAGAAGACAGCTTTAAGACCTGTAGGAGCTGGATTAGTTTTGGCAGAGGATGTCCTGTAATGTAATCTCTGTGTGATTTAACTCACTGATTACAACAGGATAAAAGATCTTTGTAATTCCCCAAAATTACCCCAAATAGCCCGGATCCAAACATCATTGTGTTGACGTTTATTTCAGCATTATGCAACAGGTGCCACACTTCTGAACAACAGCAACTAGTCAAGCATCTAAATGGCAAATGGAGATATTTCCTCTTTTCTTTTTCCTTTTAATTTGACGTCCACCAAAAACTTTGTGGATTTCAGTAGTTTTGTTATGAACTTCAGGGAGGAATTGGGTCAAATCAAGCTCTGTTTAGCTGTTAGCCTTGCCTTCAGGTTGCCAAAAAATAGGTGCTGTTTTCTATTACCTGTTTTTGTTATTACTTTACCGTGATGCTGATTTGAACAGGATTGCTATTACTGAAGAGGCTCTGACCCCTAGCTGTTTCACCATGAGCTGCACTACAACATAATGCGTGCTGGGACCCCCTTCCCCCAACATCGATCTATGGGCAAAGGTTATGCAGAAAGTAAAGATGTCTGGTGTCTAGCTTAAGCAAACAAGCAGTTCTAAAATACCTACCTCCTTAAAATTTTAAAGAGGTTTAACAGTTATCTGTAGCTAATGTAGTTTATATATATTTTTTTATTTAAAATGATTTTTGATAGCTTAAATATGTTATGCCTGTTTTGCTGTTGCAGTTTTGGAATGATTTGAATAAACAATGGCCAATTTGGGGTCCCACAGATTTGTTGAGATTTTTTTATATGACACTTTTAGTGGTTGAGTTTGACACCCCTGGTTCAGCGGCTATGAATATAAGAGTTACTGTCTTGGTGAGGTTGATGCACATGCAGAACAAACTGGCAAAACAGAACTGACAGTCAGATTTGTACTTTCCAAAATCGTCTTTTTGGCTTAACAACAGACAGCAAATAGCAGCAGTCCAGATCAGTACCCCACAACAACACCACTGCGCATTTTCAAAACTTTTCAACTCAGCTTTTGAAGTCCATGCCAAGTCTTTGAAGTTTACAATACTGATTTGATCTCATCCGTTCATGCAACGCATTACAAAGGTAACTTTGAAGTTTTAAAATTGATATATTTGACTTTTAAAGGCTTTGTTAGTCTTAAACACCAGCCCTGTTGAACGTCTCCCAGAAGACTCAGTCAAGAAGGAAAAAGTTTTTTTTTTGCATCAAAGGATGTCTTTAACGCTTTTGAAAAACAGCCTGAAATATAAATATATAAATACATATTCTGTCCAACCGAGCCTTGTTGCGCTTTTAGCTACGATCCCCCATTATAGCTTTGCACATTTTAAAACTTATAAAAACCATAATAAAATCATCAAACATTTCTAATCACCATGGAGGTGTCTTGAGGCATTTTCTTATGTCAAGACATCTCAAGAACGTCTTAAGACATATGAGTGAAGACACTGTCTTTGTCTTGAGACATAAAAGTTAATGTCTTAAGACACAGAAGTGATTATTTTGTGTGTCTTGAAGATGAGGCGACATAGAGATGTTGTGTCTTAAGACCGTTCAGTTAAGACCAAAGAGTGGTCCATTACAGAAAGTCCTGTGGTATGAATGTGGTATTCCTGTGGTACTGCCAAACTGAAAATTACAACAGAGGATTACCAGGATCATCACAGCACTCCCTGATGTAACATATAATGAGAATATAACAAGTATGTCCTCAAGAAACAGCCTGCTGGAATCTTCTGTTTTTACCAAAAGAACATTCACTAAGGTTTTACTTGCTGTACTTTTCTGATTTTTACTTGTTTATTTATATATTTATTTTTTATGTTTTGTTTTTTGATTATTACAGAAATGTGTTTACGGTAGCAAAGGAGCAAAAGAAAAAATCAATTCTTAACCTTAAAAACTTGTTTCCTTACATCATTGAAGTTCACGGTAGAATAACTTTTCATTTATCTCCATCAGTAAATGGTACAATCACAGTCAGTCACAGCCTTTTGCTCATTTGCAAAAAACAGGCCATGACTAACACACTGATCTATTTTCAAATGTACAATTGTAACCAGAGACAACAAACTAGACAAAACAACTTTGAACTAATAGGAAGTAAATGTACTAAACAGCTAACCTGGGTGCTTTAGAGATCACATACAACCGAAAACCTAATGTAAAATAAGCGCTTAGTTCACCCTCTTCAACATCTACACTTCTATTCATTTTCTTAAGTACATCAGGGCTGCCCAGAGTTAGACCATTAGGACTTTTTATTTGGCCCAACAGAAAGAGAACAAACTCTTTTATATCCTATAACTTTCAAAAATATGATCTCCAGGTATTAAACAAATGCATTTGAGTAGTTATAGAAAGACCTATATTGTTTCACCAAGTAAAATGACATAATAAATAGATTTTTGTTTAAATGCCCAACTTCATACTTTAATATATTAAGACATGGCCTCTTCAGTGATGTTTTGTATAATAACCCTGTGCAGCTGTCTCATGTATTTCAAGGGTTTGCACTTTAGATTAACAACAAACAAACAAACAAAACAAACAAACAAAAACAAAGCAGCACAGTTCATTCAGTCGAGCAGAGGAGCAACCTGGGAAAAAAAAAGATCTATGGGAGGACAAGCAAATGACTGGTGGGAGTTTCAGACCAATCAGAGCGTGGGACTCTAGGACGTTCTTCCACTTAAAGCCAAACGCGACCGTTACGAGCTGTTTATAGTAAGTGACTCACTCACGTCGTTAACGCCGGCAGTTTTATTGTGTTTGCTTAGCGAATGTTAAACCTCATCCAGACAGTCTCTTACATTCCTTACTAAGATGGCATCACCTGGCTGGTGATGTTTTTAGTTCCCCAAAAACGAGAAATTTTCAGCTGCGTAGGTTAGCTAACGTTAACCGCCTGGATCGAGTGGAGCAGCGACTGGAGTTAACGCTAGTTACGCAAGGGTCACAATCTGCTATTTAAAGGTAAGTAGTGATAAAATGAGATAAGCAACCTCACTAACAGTTAGTTGGAGTAAACTTTTTTTTCCTATATGTCTGGGTCGATCTGCCGAGTGAAGGCACCAGTGTTACGTTAGCATATGTAGTTATCTAGGTTAACTAGCTAGCGGCTTAGCGGCTCGTCTGTTAATGCCTCGCGGCTACGTCACATGTCGCTTAGCAACCACTCCCAGCAGCGCACTGTAAACACAGTGCCCAGCTTCACATCTGTACAGCTGTCTCATCCCAGCAGTGCAGCTCATTATAGACAGTATAGACAGGCGAGATGCTGTGCTAGTGTGCAGCAGAATCAGTCAGTTGAAGCATTTAGGTAGCTGGAACAAATGAAAGGCTGCCTCAGAATTTAAATAAAAAGACTGTTCACAGTGCAGTGAGGTTAGCTCACTAAAACACACAACCATGGAACTGAACATATTCCATCAGTATAGTTCAGAGAGGGTAGTAATAATTTTAATTTGCTCAGTTACATTTACTCCAGTAACACTCTAGTGGATTTGTACATTCCCGAGTATTTTTAAAATATATTGTTTGTTTGTGTTTCATTGTTGTGCTTTGCTGTTATTGTTTTGCTGCATTTACCTCATGCGTCGTTCTGTTTTCAGATATTTCTCATCGGAAATCATCTGAAGCTGAACAACTGGTGAGACTCAAGTTTTCATTTTTTTTAAATAAAACTATATGAATGTCAGATGTTTAGATTTGTCAGGTATTTCAAACAAATATATTTCATGAAGTATTTATTGTAATACAGAAGAGCAGAATGTTTAGGTAAAGCTGGGTTACAGTGCTCAAACATCTGCGCTTAATTCATTCAATTTATTAATATGGTATTTGCCATTCCAGCTGTGTTCAAAATATCGATATGGCAACATCATCAACACTGCCACAGAAACCACTTTTCTCAGCTGCCTGAGGGCTAGAGTTCCCCAGCCCTTTCTTTTTTTACAAGATGATGTAATCCCATAACACAATCCTTCTTGCCCACCTACAAGCTCAACATGCCCTCACGCAATGCAATGCATCACATCGCATCTACCAGAGGCCCTGTATTGGCAGATCCACTCTGGCACTTGACCAGTCAGAGCTGAATTTGTTTTTTGAATTTTGCAGTAACGCTATATTACAAAATAGGTGCATAAGAGTCTTCCCTCACACTACCACCATGTTGAAGGCATGGTCTGAACTAATTTTCACTGATTCCATAAGCTTTTCTAATGCAACAGAAACATGAGGGAATTCTACATTTTTCTAAACTTGGCATTTCGATGTAAACAGTCATTTTTGGTTTCATATAAAATGGCTCATTGTAGAGAAAGTTGCAGACTTGGAACTATGTGCCTATTATTATTATTATTATTATTATTATTATTATTACATTTGTTGTTAAATTTGTTCTGAAATGTATAACTCTAATATGTACTAATGTATGTAATGTTTGTATGTTTATAAAATAATATACAATATATATTAAAATAAATAATACCATTATGCATCCTACACAGAACAAAAAATAAATAATTAAAAAAAAATCTTTACTAGAGTTTTTGCTATAAATTATGTTGCATTTTAAAATTATAGACATGTCTCCATTTCTTAAGACATGCCTCAAGATGTCCTAAGACATGGTAATGGCTGGATATGAAGTGGAAAAATTCTGTTGAAAGTACTGATTCAAAACTTTCATAAGTGGAAGAAGAACTATTTTATCAGACATGAGTTCATGGAAAAAATATTTTTGTTCCTACAGTCTTATTCCTTTTTGACATTGATACAAAAGCTCAGATTAGACTGGCTACTGCTTACTTCTATTGAATATCTAATCAGTGACGTGTTTTGTGTAATATAACATGCATATATAATATGTGAATTTATTTACTGCTTCAATTAAGCTTTGTTCTGCTGCCAGATATGCTCTAACATTAACAAGAACACAATAAAAGTAGCATTATCATTCTAATAGCACCATGAATTAGGGATTAGATGCAATTTGAATAGGTTAATTCTTTTTGACATTGAGCAATGCCATTACTCTATATTATGCTCAGATAAAGTGCAGCAGTGCAGTGAGGTTTAAGTGCAGCTTTAATGTGAGAGCCTCTGATATCTGAGAACACTGATATTGGGTGGATTATATAGGCATGCTTTTTATATATTCATTTAAAAGACCATAAGTAACTGGACTGTGTTTTGAATTAGCTCTCAAGAGAGATGATAAAAGCTGCAAAGCATTGGTCACCAACTCTCCTCCTTTCTGCAGTGATTAATTCCCACCTGCAGCTAAGGGTGTACTATTGTTATGTCAGGTTGCCTTACACCATGTATAAGAACGATCGTCTCTTCTCCCTCCACTTCCTATCTGCAACAACATCACACTTAACGTTCCAGGCCCGAGCACGCTTACTTCATCATGATGCAACTTGTTGTGTGGAAGAAAATGCACTGTGTAGCTCATGACTGTACTTACTTTGAGGCTTATTTGGAGTTGATGTGAGTGCGCTGACCCTTTTACATGCCTTATATATTTATTGATTATGCAATGCAGCCATTTTCTGTAAATCATACTGACTGTATAAGAAGATTCTTTTGGAAACAACTGACAGTGAGGGAGAAATTTTCAGCTTTCCGCACCAACTGCAATTCATATTCCTCAATAAGGTGAGAAGTAGAACTGTTATTAACCCAAAAATTCTCAAATTAATTAATCGTGGGACGTTTGCATCACTGATGTCATGTTTGAGTTCCTTGCTCAGACATGGTTAGCGATCGCACTAGATGAGTAGAGTCTACTAGTCCAGCAGTGAATCCAACTGAACCATGCCCGAGCCCATCTCTTCAAGTCGGCCTGGGCACAGTACAGTCAAACTAACTAGATTTGGGGGATAAATGTGCTCGAGCACAGTACGAATCTTCTTGCGTAAGTACACCTTAATATGCTGCCCCTGCAACATACCTAGAACAATGCATCTGATACAGCCAGTCAAGAACTTTCAAAGAACTTACTGAGCTGGGACAGCTGTAGGAGATGGTTTGAACTGGTGAGCACTGCTCTAGAGTCGATTCTAGACATGCATTTGCATCTGGAGTCTCAACATGAGAACTAAGTGTCAGTGCCAAGAAAGCAAGTCAACATAAGGCTGAAAATCCAGAGCTACAGCCAAAATATTTAGAATCAGCATGGTTAAGGAGCAAGAACACATTTGCAAACTTTGGCAGTAGCAAGATATCAGGTATTACAGTAGTTCATCCATCCATTTTCTAAGCCGCTTCTCCGTCAGGGTCGTGGGGGGGTGCTGGAGCCCAGCAGTCTTCAGGCGGGTATTACAGTAGTGAATAACTAAATTTCGTGATGTAAGGCTTGGATACAGCTGCTCGGCCATGGAAACTCATTCCATGAAGCTCTCTAAGCTGTTCTTCTGAAGGTCGCATGAAGTTTGGAGGTCTGTAGCGATTGACTTCAGAAAGTAGTCTCTGCGCACTATGCACCTCAGCATCCGCTGACCCCGCTCATTTCACGTGGCCTACCACTTCGTGGTTGAGTTGCTGTCATTCCCAATCGCTTCCACTTTGTTATAATACCACTGACAGCTGACTGTGGAATATTTAGTAGCAAGGAAATTTCACGATTGCACTTGTTGCACAGGTAACGTCCTATCACGGTACCACGCTGGAATTCACTGAGCTCCTGAGGGCGTCCCATTCTTTCAGCAATGTTTGTAGAAGCAGTCTGCATGCCTGGGTACTTGTTTTTATACACTTGTGGCCATTGAAGTGACTGGAACACCTGAATTGAATTTTTGGAAATATATGTACACACGCGCCTGTACAGTCTGTGGCGGCACATAACAAAAACACAACTGAATGAGCAAGAAATCCGACCGGCTCCCTCTGCATTAAAAGCTAATTTAGGTCAGGAGTCACAACCCAAATGTTAAGAAGAGCCATTTTGTCCTTTCAACAAAAATCAGACCAGCTTGGGAGCCACAACATTTAATGGCCAGTATGTCTCAGTGATGTTCTAGTATAGGCTAAAAATTTATGAACGAAAACACAGACTTGCTTTGAGCTACTTTATGCTTTAGCTCAGCTATAGCTGCTTTCCTCCCATCTCTGCCAGAAAATCTTTCCTCAGAAGTAGAGCAGCTTATTGTAAAATGTCTCTCATCATTCGGCTGTTTTACGAGGCTGAAGTCGCTTCTTATTCTCCAGCTTCTTGTTTGAATTTTTGTTTTAGTGTTTGACAGCCTCTCGTTGCAGATTTAACGTTCCAGGAAACCAACTAAGGTGCTTATAAATGTGAATAAGTCTCCAAATGTTTGTCTGAGCTAAATCAGTCTCTGCCTTTTTGTTTGCTACAAGCCAGGAGAGACTGTGTTGCTAAGTGACCTGCAGTCTTGTTGAGAAACGGGGCTTTCGTGCTGTGTTGCACACATCCCATCTCAAAGATATTTTACTGACACAGTGCCCCCTGACTCTCTACAACACGACCAAATCTGGAGTTATAAAATCACTAAAGAAAGTGAGCAGGATGGCTGTAACGTGCTGTGTGGACATGCATTATCACTGGATCTTATTTCACCGTAACAGCTCATTTTATCGCAGATGAGTGGCAGCAGCCCTCTGAATCATAATCGAATCAAATCGTGAGGTGTATATATATATATATATATATATATATATATATATATATATATGTATATATTTTAAATGCAACTATAACTATTAAAAAATTCCAGAACTGTCCACGTATGCGGACGCCACACATGAAAAATGATTTTTTTTGGTTAACTATATGAAATATGACAGTATGTTTAGGGACGCTAGCTCTTTTTTGAGAAGGTCAGTGCAGAGGTCTGCTTTAAAGTGCCCTGCTTTCCATTCAGTACATTTCTTTGCCATTTTTAATCCTCGTACATTTTTACTCACTGCGCGTGGATCAGTTCTGGGCGAGTGAACGGTGAACGAGGCACATTAAAGAGCCTTCACAAACCATTAACAAATACACTGACAGCGCGCCATTTTCAGGCCAAACAGTGCATAATTGATTAGCGCAAGTGTGACGCCAGGCAGAGAGAATGACTAAGCTAATCCTCCTCGACCCTTTTCACAGTGTTGTTGGAGCTGAAAACAGAGCGGCTGAAAGGAAACCCAGCCCCTCGGAGTCTGTGTTGGCGTCTCGCTGTCACTGAGCTGACGGCGGGAACGTATCGAGGAGATGGAGAACAAAGTGCAGCGACGGGATTTGGAGGTACAAAGAGAAAAAAGTCACAAACAAAAAGAGCACAAGTCCTTTCCTGACATAATCTGATACACGGCGGCTACCTTAAGTGAATTAGGGCAGCTAAAGAGGGGAAAAAGAAGAGAGCTATTGAAAGGAGTCCTTGTTGACTTTAAGAGTTAAAAGGATTGTGCTGATGCAAAGAGGCCTATAGTTGCAGCGGCTGGCAGGTAGAACTCTGGAGGCGTCTAAAAGGAGAAAAGCTGTCACCTAGCCTGCTTTAGCATTAGAAATCATGAGCTATGTTTATCGCAAAACTCCCTTTTGAAAAACCAAGTCATTATGAACTACATTAACCTCTTAAACTTTACACTTATGGCTCAGCTATTAACTTCCAGGCTTATTAATAAGTAACAACACTTAAAGAAGAAGAGTCTTGAAGGGGTCTTTAGTAAAGCCAATGGTCCATGAGTTCTATACAAAATCATTTCATGCTTTAAAGGTGAAATGGTTCTTCAGGTTGACTGAGAACATGTTGTATAGGGTTCAGGTTAGCACCAAAAGGGTTCTGCTACTGTTACAAGCTTAGAGTTGCAACTAGAGAAGAATGGCTGTATATACCATTACATATTCTCCATCAATCTGAAGAAAAATTTCACCATACAAATAACTATTTTAACATGAAATGGCTCTATATAGAACCGTTGCCTTTGCTAAAGTAACCGTCCTTTTTAACTGTATATGATGCATCACTTGGTACCTGCTACAAAACTAACATTACATTTGTCTTCCATTCTTATATTTTATTTTATTCCATTTGAAAACACCACCTGCTCTTTACATTGAGTGAACATTTAGCAAAAACGGACTAATAAAAAATGGCCTCATATTGCCTGGAACAAAATATAGTTACGTTAATGTATAATACAGCCAAACACATCTGATTTCATTTTCACAACAACATGAAAATTACATGCCAAAAAGATTTCCTAAGTGTAATTAAGTCAAACGTTCTGCTGAGAACTCATTTTAATACACAATAACTGGTTATTTGCTGGGTTTAACATATTGTAAGAAAATATAAAATATATGTCTATGTATACAAAAAAAGGCTTTAAGGTTTTACTATATTAACAGTATCTTAAAAATAACCAATAATGAATAAACAGTAAGTGTGCATTAAAATGTGCAGTTGTATGTTCTCTGTCGAGAATGTGTTCCCTCATTTACACTTAGAAAATCTACGACATCATGTGATTTAACCCCAAACATTGGCATATGACTGTATAAGAATAATAAAGATATGTGTGCAAAGTACAGTGACAGTATTTGGGGGTGAAATATTTTAAAAAGTTGCAAACAAGTCCCTTCCTTAAATGCAGTCTAACCTTATTTTAATGCACCCTATTGTGTTGCCATGGCAACCCGATATAATACAATATCATACAATATGTGTTAAATGTTAAAAAAATAAAAAAATAAATAAAATGTCACCTGTCTGTAACATAAAATCTAACACTTCCTAAAAATGTAAGACAATTATCCTTATTAAGACCATTAATTTGTAAAAGTGTCACTTCAGAACAATGTATAGACTGTGAAGGTTGAAGGTTCTGCAGACGTGCTGTGCAGTAAACAGTGCCAGGTTTCTTTAACTTGGTTCTGCAGAGAACTCTGAGATCTGTGCTGTGTCCTTTGGGATGTGGAGCACGTGGATGCCCTCTGAGCTCTCTGTTGCTTATCCTGGTTTTAAAGGCACGAGCACAAGCTGTTCAACACTTCACCTTTAGAAAACCCAAAACAATTAATGATTCTACACGCTTGGTCAGTCTGTCCACTGCTGATAACGCTCTGTTTTTGATATCTCTAACTCGCCGCTCTGAGCCGATTCCGAGGCCACTTTGAAACAGAAAGTGTGTCTTCTCACAGTCTGTAAAACAGCACCATCATAAAAGAACTACACCCATAATGTTGTGTGTAAGTCACTTTCCAGCACAGATTTTTAGATAGAGATCTTCATGCTTTTCCTTAAGCTGTAAATTTATTTGATTGGACAAGTGTCCTTGACTTTTGTGATTGTTAAATAGCATTACTGTGCCAGATGCTCGTTACATGTGCAGTAAAGGATGATGGATCTGAGGAGGGAAGAAAAACTGACACAGCATTAATACGGTCACTGTTCCCTTCAGCAAATCCAAATGTTCTTCTAACACATTAAATAAGGTTTTTATTTAACATATCTGTGAGTTACACCATTACAACACTGTGTATAACACTACAAAGGTGTATAATATTAATTCATGTCATCACCACCATCATCATCACCATCATCCCACTATAGAATGTCATGCCATCACCACCATCATCACCACTGCTACTACCATCATTACAGTCATCACCACCACTACCATCATCACACTATAATATAAAATGTCACACCAACCACCGCTACCATCATATTATCACAACCACCATTATCATACTTTAACACAATGTCAGGCCAAAGTGATCACTGGCACCATCATCATAACCACCACAACTTCTATCGCCACCATCATTATCATCACATTATAAAACAAAACGTCATATCTATCATCTATCATCACCACCACCATCATCATCATCATCATCATCATAACCACCATAACCACCACTACAATCATCTTCACCATCAATATCATCATCTTCACCATAGTCACCGGGACACCCATCATCATCATCATCACCACCACCATGACCACCACCACCGTCATAATCACCACCACCACCATCATCATCACAATCACCACCATAACCACCACTACCACCACCACCACCATCGTCATCATCATCATCATCATCAACACCATAACCACCACTACCACCTTCATCATCATCATAATCATCATCATCACCACCATAAGCACCACTACCACAATCATCATCATCACCACCATGACCACCACTACCATTACCACCATCATCATCATCACCATAACCCCATAACCACCACTACTAGTCATCATCATCACCATCATTATCATTATCATAATCACCACCATAACCACCACTATCACCATCATCACCATCACCACCATAACCACCACTACCACATCATCATCATCACCACCATAAGCACCACTACCACAATCATCATCATCATCACCACCATGACCACCACTACCACTACCACCATCATCATAATCACCATAACCACCATCATCATCATCACCATAACCACCACTACCACCATCATCATCATCATCATAATCATCATCATCACCATAACCACCACTACCAGTCATCATCATCATCATCACCATCATCATCACCATCGTCGTCATCATCATCATCACCATAACCACCACTACCACCATCATCATCATTGCCACCATCACCATTATCACCATCATCATTTCCACCAGCATTCATTATCATCATCACGACTATCATTCTTCATTATCAGCAGCACCAACATGTAGGCTGTAAACAAGTCTTGGCTGATTGCCTGCATTTGGGATAAGGGCAGGGTGAGGGACTGTACATTTTCATTGAAGCATCAATTTAGCTTAACATCTCTTTTCTATCATGAGAACAGTGGGTGTTCTAACAGCTCTTTCACTGTTGTTTTGCTGTTGGTGATCTTCCGCTTGGTTACAAAGAGAAGTACCATCAGAACGAGGACAAGCACTATGACCTCTGATTAAAGAGCCTCACATTGTTCCTCAACATCACCACACTGTCTCAAAAATGACAAAAATATGAAAAAGAAGCAGAAGGAGATTTAAGAGTCTTCAGTCCCACAAAACTCGACAACAGGGCTGCAGTGTAAGGACCAAAGGAGAGCAGATAAAAAAGGAATGGCGTCCTGGAATACAGAAGAGGAGGAAGAGGGGGGAAAAGGAAGAAAGCAGCGCTCAGAAGGAAAAGAGTGATTTGAGCAGGCTCTCTGAAGTCTAACTAGGACTGGAGCATCCTGTCTGTAGCGGGAAATCATCTGGCGTCCCAGCAGGAGGCCGAGCAGCAGGTGATTTTCTCCAGCTCTCGGCTGAGTGGCGGTGTTTTATTTTATTTTAAGACGCTCCCTAGAGGTTTCTGCGCGGCTGCCGTTTTAGGACAGTCCCTTCCTCCTGATGTGTAAAAATCAGACCGGCTGTGACAGAGTGGAAAACTTCAGCAGATAACAGAGAAAGAGAGAGAGAGAGAGAGAGAGAGAGAATGAGAGAGGGAGGAGAGGCCAGAGATGGCAGAGAGGACAGTGAAGGAAGAGAAAGAAACCAGGAGAAGAGAGGAGGGGAGAGAGAGATAAAAAGGAAAGAGTGATAATGAAAAAGGAAATAATGGAGTACAGAGAGAGGGAAGAGGAGGAAAAGAAGGAGTGACAAGAATAGTAGAGCAAGAAGAGGAGAAGGAAAGAAGGGAGAGAGGACAAAGAAAGAAGAAGAAAAGACAGTGTGGCAGAGATGGTAGAGGAAGAGGAAAAGGAAGGTATGGGATGAGAGAAACAGAGAGAACAAAGAGAGAATGAGAGAGAAGAGGTAGAGTAGGAAAGAAAGAAGACAGAGAAAAGAGAGACAAAGAGGTAAAAGAAGAAAAGAAAGAAGAAAAAAGAAACCAGTGAGGAGGGAAAAGAGAACACAGGGGAAAGAGAAGGAGACAGAGGAAAGAAAAGAGGAAAGAAAGAAGAGAGAAGTGACACAAAAGAGAAAGACATGGAGGAAGAGAATGACAGAGGGCAGAGGTACAATGGAGTAAGAGAAGAGACAGAGAGAGAGAGAGAGAGAGGGAGAGAGAGAGGGGGAAAGATAAAAGAAATAGAGGGAGACAAAGGAAGAGGGAGAGAAAAAAGAGCAACAGAGTAAAAAAAACAGGAATAAAATGAACTGAGCATCAGAAACAGAACAGAATGGACTCAATCTGCTGAATTACTCCTCTATATTTTATTATTAAAAGAGTTTTATTGTGTGTTTCTAAGCAGACGTCTCTCCTGTGTGCTATTTAACGCTCTTCTACAATAAGATACAGCAGTTTAGGCCTAAAGGAAAAAAGCTGAAGCTGAAACATTTTCCTTTCCCTAACATCTCCTCAGCGCTGTAGACATATTTATTTCACTTTATTTTT
Organism: Pygocentrus nattereri; assembly: GCF_015220715.1. NCBI lineage: Eukaryota > Metazoa > Chordata > Actinopteri > Characiformes > Serrasalmidae > Pygocentrus > Pygocentrus nattereri. The sequence continues at coordinate 31,797,017 of NC_051218.1, read as the reverse complement.
ATTAGAAATGCCTACAATATTAATGAGCTTGTTTTCCATTCATGTTACAGTTTGTCAGTAGTGATCGATGCTGTCGGGAGGGAAAAACTTTACAAGCAGTTTTTCTGGAAAGCTCAAGGACCTTCAAACTCCAGACAGACGGACGCCTGCCCATTTTGTGCAATTACAGCTGCGAATAATGTGGCACATAAGCACCTAAAGGAAAAAATAAAAGGAAAAGAGTTAGCGTTCTAGACTCTGCCATAAAAGGCTGCTAAAAATGGAACCGATTTAAGTCTGACCCCAACACAGCGCAGCACAGCGTGGAAGTACTAGAGCACAATTTAAGTTCTTATAGAAAAAAAGCAGCGAATAAGTAGGAAAAAAGAAAGAAATTCAAATGCAATTAGTCTACAATGAGGGGAAAAGGGAGAAAATCTTCATTATAGCTTTTAACCCATGATTAGACTTCATTCAAACTAAGAGCGACTCTCCTGTTTTTTTTAACTGGACTCTACTGCAAGCTAGAGAGCACTCATCAAATAGCACTCGATAATAATGAACCTATTAGGAAAAAAGCAGCACTGCATTTAACAAAAATCATAATCAAACTCAAGGTGATGGGCCTGCGCACAAATTTTCAGCAGATTATGATTGAGCATAATCGTCTTTGTTGTGTAGTGACATCATTTACATTTACATTCACAGCATTCAGCAGATGCTCTTATCCAGAGTGGCTTATTTACGCTATGCCTTTGTCTATCTAGAGAAAGGATCTTTCATAGTTACCAATAGGTTAGAGAAAAAGTCAGTCCTGAGTTCAGATACTGCTAGAAACAAAAAAATCACTGTAGATACCCAGAAAAAAGGAACAGAGTTGAAGACAGAACAGTGCAATACAACTCAATACAATTCATAAGTGCAGTACAATACATTACATCAATATTTAATTGATTGTCCTTCACTGATTGTTGCACTGACAATTTCTGGAATATTTATTTAACCTGACATTGGCAACATGCCATGTGCAGAAGACAGCTTTATCTTTTAGTTCATGAATAGTTCATTGCAGTTACTTCACATTTTCAGTACACATTAGTTGTTACATCATTGTAGTTACTGAATCGTTCATAATTTGTAGTAATTCATAGTAGTTCATGAACAATATATACTAGATACTTAATAATATATAGTATATACTCAATAATTCATAGAAGATGCTGAATAATATTTAGTAGTAACTGAATAATGCACAGTAGATTGTGAAAAATTCATAGTAGATAGTAAATAACTCATAGTATATACTCCCTAATACATTATAGTTATGGGAAAATTTATAATTTATAAAGTTGGGACGCTGTGCAAAATGTAAATGAAAACAAAATGCAATGATGTGCAAATCATTTAACCCTACATTTAATTAAAATAGTGTAAACACAACACATCAAAATTTTATTGTTTTTTGAAATATATGACAATTTTGAATTTGATGCCAAAAATACATTCCAAAAAAGATGGGACGGGGCAACAAAAGGCTGGAAAATTGTGTAATGCTAAAAAAAAAAAAAAAAACACCTGGTGGTTAACTGGCAAAAGGTCAGTAACATGAAATGATCTAAAAGAGCAACCTCGAGAGGCTGAGTCGTTCAGAAGTAAAAATGAGGTGTTCACCACTCTGGAAAAGACTGCGTGGGCAAATAGTGCAACAATTCAAGAACAATGTTTCTCAACATAAAAGCGAAGAAGTTTTGCTTTTCATCATCCACTGTACATAATAACATTAAAAGGTTCAGAGAATCTGGAGAAATCCTGAGACAAAGGACAAGGTCAAAAACCTTGTTCCTTTTTGCATCTTGTTCCTGGAGGAACGCAATTTCACTCCACTGTGTACTTGTACATAGATGGAAAGACATGAAAGCCTCTTGACTTGACTTAACTTGACCAGTATTAACTGGCCATGATCTTTGGCCCTTCAGATGGCACTACATTAAAAACAGACATGATTCTCTAGCGGAAATCACTGCATGGGCTCAGAAACACTTTGTGACTGTTTTGTCCAAACAGTTTGTCGCTGCATCCATAAATGCAAGTTAAAACTGTAAAACACAAAGAACAAAACATATATAAACAGGATCTATAAATGCTGCCTCCTTCTCTGGGCCCTAGTTCATTTAAAATGGAGTGAGGTGAAGTGGAAAAGTGTCCTGTAGTCCGATGAATCAGCGCACAGTTCAAAAGCCAGTATTCAGAATGATATAAGTGTGCATTAGTGCACATGGCAAGGATGATGTGCACATCTGTGAAGGCGCCATTAATGCTGTACGATATATACATTATATTTACACCATTAATGCTGTACGATATATACATATATATATATATATATATATATATATATATATATATATATATATATATATATATATATATATATATATATATATATTGTACAGCATTAATGGTGTTGGGAAGGCCTTGTTTATTTCAGCAAGACAATGCTAAACCACCTTCCAAATGTATTATAACAGCATTGCTCTGTATTAAAAGAGTCCAGGTGCTTAACTGGCCTGCCTGCAGTCCATACCTGTCAACCACTGGAAACATTTGGCACATTATGAAAGTATGACAAATGAGCTCCTGAACTGCTACGCAGCTGAAATGCTATATCAAACAAGAATGGGAAAACATTTCACTTTCAAAACTACAGCAATTGGTCTCCTCAGGTTCCAAACACTTAAAGAGTGTTGTTAAAAGAAGAGATGCCTCTGTCATCTTATTTTTATTTATATTCTGCACAGCATCCAAACATTTTGGGAAATATTTATAGTAGACACTGAATAATTTATAGTAGATACTGAATATTTCATAGTAGACAGTGACAAATCCATAATAGTTACTGAATTATCAATAGTATATGTTGAATAGGTCATTGTAGATCCTAAATAATTTACAGTAGGTACAGAATAATTCAAAGCAGACCCTAAAGTAGTAGATTGTGAAGTTTTTTTTTTTTTGTTTTGTTTTGTTTTAAGCTGTATATTTTCTTAGTTATAGGTTTTAAGGACCACTGATCTCATGGGATATACGTACCTCTTTGACCACTTTTTTGCAGAGCAACAAATACGTACCCTCAAATACATTTTGCTGCACTTTTGAGAAACAAGTGTCCACTGGGGGCGCTAAAGAGAAGCTTATGCTTTAATGTAACATTGTGATCATTTTGCCTTTGAAAATGACAAAATAAACAGCTAGCTAGGTGGCTAGGCAAAGCAGATAGCTAATGCAACCTCTAACATTTTTTTCCCGCACAAAGGCCACGACAACTTGAGATCTCTAGCAACCACAGAAACACATCAGCTGCTTTATCTAGCAAGCGCTCTTCACTAGCCACCTAGCTAGCTGTTAGCTAGCATAATGTGCTTGAAGCTACGTACCATTATCAGCTCAGCTGACTTCTCGGGTAACTTCTACGTACTGCAGGACATGTAATTGAAGGAGGCTAGATAAACTGCCCCTAAATCAGTAGACAGTCCCTCTGTATCTTCAGGCAAAAGGTTACAGGAACCTCTGCTTGGTAGCCAGCAAGTACACAATCTGCTTTATCCACCAAACGAACATTATAGGAGAATAGCCCCAGCTATAGCTATAGCTACGCACCTGATGTTGTGTTAGAGGCGGCATTAGCTACCTGCTTTGCCCACTCACGAACCGGCAGACATCACAGGCGCATGAAATGATTCTACATTTATCATTAAAATAGCACTGATGACTAACAGCTTAAAAATGATCAAAACCTCAAATACAGTCATTTTCAAAGGCAAAATAATTGCAATGTTACATTAGAGCATAAGCTTCTCTTTAGCGCGCCCAGAGGACATTTGTTTCTCAAGAGTGCAGCAAAACGTACTCGAGGGTACGTATTTGTGGCTCTGCAAAAAGTGGTCAGAGGTACGTATATATCCCATAAGTGTTGGTGTGTCCATAGTATAAGCCCTACCCATCCACCCCAACTTAATCTTAAAGTCCTAGTTTAGATCACTGACAGTTTCCACTACAGACAGTAAATGAGAAACGCTATGGAGAGAGCGACGGAGCATCGGCCACTCTGCTTTATGTTTTGAGAGATTTATGTGATCATTTTTACTAATATGCTACTGAAATCGCTACCCTCTTATTAATCAGGGAATTATAATTAAGAGTTTTAAAGGTTAAGAAAGGTCATTCTTTTAAGTGCAGTGCAAAGCATGTGTATGTCCCTGTGCAGGTTTTGAACAGCATTAGTTGTAAAATAAAGCAACCTACTCTTCCATGCTCCACCGGCCAACGTATTAGTAATTAAATCAGTGTAGGGGTTTTTTTTTTTCTGCATTTCCATTCCGCCACTGCCGTCGCCAGTCTAGTGGGATGTTTGCCTTCAGCCTTCCGGAGAAAGTGCTGAATCTGGACTTCGGGAAGTCACCAAGGGAACAGAAAAGTTACACCACTGCGTATTTAAAGACTATTTATTTTGCAAGTCTGAAATAAATAAAGGTTGAATTTTGATGAGTGGAGACAAGCTTTCTTTAAGACACCATGTGCTGCAGCCTGGCAGGTAAAGACATAGTTAACCCTGTAATTCAGTGTTTGTCTGAATGTTTGAAGATGTACCTCATTAGATGCATCAGGGGAAATAAAACAAATCACTGGTAGAACAATCAGCACTGTAAAGGAATACTCCAGAGGTTTCCGAACCTCAATCTGCTGCATCTTTAGTGTGAGTTTCATCATTTTGACACATTTTCTTGAGCTCAGAAAAGCTGACCACCGCAAACTCATTACAGGAACTGCTGCACAGTTGCTGTCCGTAAACATTTTTTGTCAATTATGTCATATTTTTGTAGACTACAGCTAGGTTTTCATTGACGTCCTACACCAACTGCATGTGACAAAACTGAAATGCACTGCAGATTGGATCCATCAAAGTGATGCTGACCTCCCTATAACCTAAAGATATGGTAATTCTGTTTATTTTATTCAATTGATTGTTTCATTGTTATTATTTATTTATTTATTTATTTTTGACAGAAGCATAAAAAAGATGCTGCCTGGTATTCCTCTGCCTTATAGAGCTGTTTAAAAAAAAAATCTCAACATTCTGAAGATATTGGCCTATAACCACCTGCAATACCTGAAAGACCACTAAGACTGCCCCTATCAGATAACAACAGTTAAAGCCTTCATCTTTGAGAGAGAGGAGAAAATCAAGCTGCTTCAGATCTGAAAACGTCCACAGGTATTTCTGTCCATCCTTCCGCTGTGAGAAGACAACTCAGCGCTATGGATCTGAAAGGATGTGTGGCTGTCAAGAAGAACCTCACTGAGTAAAGGAGACAGACTCATCAAAGAACAAAGAAGCTGAACAATGGACTGACCACCCCAGAGTCCAGACCTCAACATCACTGAATGTGTTTGGATTAGTTCAGAAAATGATCAACCAACTTCTAAGTCTGAACTTTGGAGGTGTGTCTACAGGTTTCTTTGAGAAACTGAAAAGAATGTGAATCTTCTGAAAAGAATGAAAGCTGTAATGAAGGTAAAGAGCAACAAACTGAACATTAAAACAGCTGACATTATGGCTACTGGGGTGTCTGTGTCATTTTCTGTTAAACAGAAGTTTTCTGCTTTCTCCTGTAGTATTACTTTAATAGAAGCAAAGTGGACAAAAGCATTTACTACTGTGAGGAAATGCAGGCACAAATAAACAGATTTGGTACACATTCAGAAATACATGAATACAGAAACCCTCTTGGCCTTGTTGATGATGGATGGATGTATGTGTGCTGTAAGCTAAGGAGGGCAAGGTCAACTCACTGCTCATATCAGACACAGACAAATTTACTGCTGGTATTGGGAGGGCAGCATTTTAACTACATACTTTCAGACTAGGTCACACTCTTCAAGCCTCAAGCAGTGATAGTGAGGAGAGTGATATCTAGGCTTATCTCATAAAAAAACTACAATATTTACTCAGCGGAGGAGGACAGAATAATGGCCCATCCATGCAAAGCAAAGTGTCCTTGCCTTGCATGCATAAAGCACTGCTATCATCCTGTGTCCACATCCACCCAAAACGACAATAAAACACAATTTCATAACATTAACCCCATCACACCGGCCTGAAGGGCCACTGTCCATGGAGCATCACTCTTTGAGTGCAGTAGTGTAGTGTTTTCCTGTGAAACTAGAGATTTATTGCAAGCAGAGTTTAAGACTGGCAAAGTGGTCCATTTCCTTCCTTTATCAAACTAGGGACTCATGCTGCATTGCCATGAGCTCAGGGACGTATTGATTCTGCTTGTTGCTTGAATACACAAAAAGTTCAAATACATTATCTGTAATTAATGGGTCCAAATCAGATATTTTTTCATGCAAAATGCATGTGAAAAACAATGATTTGAAGCTAAAAATTGCCAATGTCATTTTATATTCACATCATACATGCATGTTAGTGAGAGACCACAATACAATATTAGTAGCACAGTATAATTATTAGTGATTTAGTGGTTTTTGGAAGGCTGTGAAGTGGTTGGCCTTTGGCTAAACATAAGCATTACTTTGCTCGCACGTTGCTCTGAGGACATGCTGTTGAATATAAAGATACTAATATCTGTGTTTGTGTATGGACCAATATCACCTACTCTAGTGTGTGGGAGTGTATATTGGGATTGTATGTGGACTAATATCTTCTGCTGTAGCACATAAAACATTTACTGAGGTTGTTTATGGCCTATATCTTTTATTGTATAGGAGCATTTATTGATGTTTGTGGATTAATATCTTCTATTTTAGTGTATAGAAGTGTTTATTGTTTTTTTTTTTTTACAGACCAATATCTCCTATTCTTGTATATGAGTGTTTAGTGAAATTGTCTATGGACTAATATCTCCTTTTATGAGGTTGTTTATGGACCAATATCTCCTAATATCTCATATTCTAGTGTATAGGAAGGTTTATTCAGCTTATGTATGGACTAATATCTTCTAATCTGGTGTACAGAAGCATTTGTTAAGGATGTTTATGGACTAATATCTCATATTCTAGATAGATAGAGAGATAGACTGATACTTAGCAGTCAGTACCAGTAACCTGATACAGCGCATTTAGAATAAGGGCGGTACAATATGAAAAGAAAAATGCTTCTGAATGGAGGTTATTCTAGTATATAAGACTGTTTCTGAAGTTGTTTATGGACTAATATATCCTATTCTAGTGTCCATGAGCATTAATTGAGATCATTTAGGGACCCATTTCTCCTATTGTAGCATAAAGGAGCTTCTATCAAGGTCATTTATGGACTATGACAAATATGATCATGTAAAGGATATGCAAAAGCAGAAAAGCCTTAATGTATGGCTGAAAGCATTGTCCTTTGAACAATAAAACTGTAAAAGCCTGACTGGAGAAGGTAATTCCGAGGAATATAATTATCAATCATGCACTAATATGAAATTGGATTGTGTAATGCTCCCACCTGCTCTCCAGGCCTACATTGCTACCCAGAACCCAGTTCTCTTGCAGCTGGACGCATTCGGATGCACTCTGCAGTTCTGTCGTCTGATTGGCCAATGAGGTGATTGATGGGTGCTGCTTATGCTGATGTGGAGCAGGTGGGAGAGGGGGCGGAGCTTGCTGGCTAGAGAGATGCTCTGTTAGGGGGAGAAAGAGAAAAAAAAGAGAAAGTGACAGCTGTTGGAGATAATCAGTACATAATGACCATCACTGTACACAAGCAACGCCAAATAAAGAAATATGAAAATCTGACTGTTTGCAAAATACAGAGACGATTACTTTCAGATGTTTTTATTAAAATGTCCTTTTGGCAAATAATCTTAAATCTAGTCAATTCCCTCTACTGCTCAAGCATTTGGAATTGAGGTTTTCAGTAGGATAAATGTGGTCAGAAACAAATGTGAACAATGATGCTTGATCTGAACAACTTCACTAGTTTCAGAAAATCAGTAGGACATAGATGTGTCCAGAATGGTGGGTGGAGCTGCAGAAAACCCTAAATAACCAAGAAAGCTTGAGCATGAACTTATAATAAAGGTAATATCCAGAATTTATTATAAACAAATGTTTGATATTCACAAAAATTAATGTAGGTAGATCATTAGAATATATTATTCATCATTTAATAATCTCTCACTCACACAGTTCTTTAAATATTATGTAAAACATGAATAGTTGTCAATATTTACATCCTAGTTATCTCTGTATATCGTTGAATATGACACAAATGCATGCAAGTGATTCTAAAATTTTTAAATCCAATATTTTTCATTATGTGACTGTTGTAAGAATGTTATAGAATTATTTAACCTACTTATATTTCCACACATTTGTTTTAAAGTATATGAAATAATGGGTTAGGTAATGAAATTTTGAAATAAGCAAAATATCAGCAAAAAAGACAAGTAACTAGAAATGTGATAAATAATCTGAACATAATGTTAAATATACTTACAGCAATCTTGTAATGAGAAATATTTGTAATATTGACTTGATTAAAAGTGATCTCACTACTACTGAATCAATACCCTGTAAATGTTGAGTGATGTGCCAATCTGAGTTTACAGCCATGTGCAAAAGTTTGAACTCACCATGTCAAAGGACACATAAGTTAAAGCACAATTTCTGTTTATTCACTGAATATATATATATATATATATATATATATATATATATATATATAATATATAATACATTAGGAAAAAAAACATACAATCCAAAATGTGCTATAACTTTTGAACATGCCATATTTTCAGTTTTATTTTTTTCCAATGTGTTAAAATTAGCTGATAAACAGTAAATGTGTATAAAATGTGTCATTTAAACTGATCAGTGCTGATATCACTACATGGGGAGGAAGTGGGCAGGGCTTAAGCATTATAATCCCAATATAGCACAGTGACTAATACTGGCACAAATATTTAGATGTATGATCCTGTTTTTCCTGTAAACAGACCTGATTAGGCCTTAACAAGGTCAGTAGTTGCAAACCCAGAAAGAAAATATGATCATTGTGCTGAATATAAATAGGGTACTAGCCATCCTCAAACTTCTGAAGAGCATTTAGAGAAATGACAGAATGGGTCCTGAGTGCGCTAAACAGATACACATGAGGCATGTTAGAGAGAGAGCTCGGTCTGCTGTTATTACAGAGGCACCGAGTGCGCAGATGCTTGCTAACTCCACCAGAGCAGACAGAAATGATTTTTTTCCCAGCAAGCAGATGTTCCTTGATGGATCCTTAAACCAAGTACTTCACGTTTGATTACAACCAGCGAGAAGCTCTCGTTTAACTAATGACCGGAACCTCCATTAGGACAGCAGGAGAAAAGCAGGTTTCTCATTTCACACCAGGCTGTGTAATTGCCCCCCGGAATGACACTGTATGATTATTTCACGCCGCCCGTACGCCGCCGTCATGATACGCCTGCATCTGCCCCGGCAGACATATGCTGTCATAGGCCAGACATGTGCTCAGACGAGCGGCAGAAATGCAATATTTTTACACTGTTTATATGCAAAAGAAGAGGAAAAATATTAATGGAATAATTTGAATCAATCCATCAGTTCTAAAGTTCCCAAATGAAAACTGAATCAGTCTGAAGGCAGGAATTCTCTGTGTTTACTGAGCTGTAAAGCAAATTCACAAAGACAAGCTGGAAAACATGGCTGTCAGAATGAAAACATCACTGTGTATGAAGTGGCAAAGCAGTTTAACATTTTATTACTATACACTTATTTATTAAGTAAATATGACATTTTCTTCCAATGCAAACATTTCTATATTTTATAACATATATACATTTATAATGTAAATTTATTACAAATTACTTTTTCACTTTTATAACTTTTTTTTTAACATACAGTACTAATAAACATAAATAAGGTAAAACATAATATTCATATCTTGGTTAAAAGAATACAGTTATAGATAACAAATGATAAAAATCACAACATATTGTTTAATTGTCAATTAGTTTTTTTGTTTTCTTTTTTAAAGCAATAAATGCTTATTGCTCATATAAATCACTGTATATATAATTTTCTTAATGACCAATGTTTTTACACAATTATTGTCTATTTGCTGATTTTAACAATTAAAAAGAACCAACAATAAAACACAAAATGCAGCCTGTGCAAAACTTATGGCACATTTTAAATGTTATGTTTTTTACCCCAGTATATTAAAAAAAATAAAGGCAAATTATGCTTTGAAATTTGCAGAAAAAATATATATTTGTGTTTGTTCTCTGTAGAGGGTGTGCCCTTACAAGATCAACAAAACATTATTTTTTAATTACTATTACTTTTTATAACCTGTTTTTTTATATCCCCAGTAGATGTATGCACTGTAACTAATGAGGTCAGAGAGCAAAAAAAGAGAAAAGACAAAGAAAAACAACACCAACAGACTGGAATATCTGTGTGATTGAACCACAACCTCTCATAATTACAAAAAAACTATTATAAAAAAATAAATCCACACTATACGACTGAGTGAGGAAGGTTATAAGCACATTTAGTGCTTGATTTAATAGTAAAAGTCAAGCAGGACAAAAAAAAAATGCTCCAGATCTACAGACCATCTTAAATAAATAAATAATTAAACATATTAAAGGATTTCTTCCATTTAGAATAGCTAAACGGCTAGCAGCTAGTTCCTGTAAGTTCCAATATATCATGCTAAGCTACATAACTTCAACGCTGCCTTAAAAAGTACCCGGAAAGCAAACTGATTGATGACTTCGTCTCTCTGGCTAAAAAGGCTTTAATTGGTGAAATGCTAAAGTGCAGCCTTCTAGCTGTGAGGCTCTATGAGTCACTGCAGAGCAGAGGCAGATGTCATGAACTAAACAGGAATCGCAGTGACAGGTGTCATGCCATATTGATGATGGGGTTAAAATAGGCCTCGCTGGCAGGTGCATTAAGCAGAGTGTTGGGGAACTAGCATGGGAAGCCCTCTGCTTTCAGCTTCTGACACAAAGAGGTCAGAGAGGCTACGACTTTGTGCATCGGCACAGAACGAGATCCAAGACTGCTCGTTCTTATTGGTGGTGTCTATTAGGGCTGTGCTCAACACATCAGACGCAGCAATACATTGTGAAAACGGTCTTTATGAAATGTGAATAGATACAGTGAGAGAAAACAAGTATTGAGAGACTTTTGGTTATTTAATACATTTCCAGGGCCTTTTACTCACACAATGGCTGCGTTTTGTCTTTGGCTGCACCTTAGCAACCACTAGACAATCCATAGCAATGAATCTGCAACACATTAGCAATCATCTGGCATTTCATATCAATGGCCTAGTAACACCTTAACAACCACCTGGGATTTTATAACAACAACCTAGCAACACCTTAGCAACCACCTGGCAATCCATAGCAATGGCCTTGCAACACTTTACCAACCACCTGGGATTTCATAGCAACAGCCTAACAACATTTTAGCAACTACTTGGCAATCCATAGTAAAGGTCTTAGTATCTACCTGGCTATCCAAAGCAATAACCTAGCATTACCTTAGCAACCGCCTGGAATTTCACAGAACTGGCTTTGTCAACTATAAGTTCATTCACAAGCTTCCCCTTTCTAGTTATTTTTTACTGTAGACATCTCAAAGCTGTAATCACTAATAAGCCTTTGCGAAAAAGTAATAATATTACTAATATTACTTATTTATACATACAAAGTCCAAAGACTTTGTCTGTAAAATAAAAGGAGATATAATCTCAATCTACTGCATCTATACCATGGAGTACATTCCTCAGACAATATTTCCAACATGTTTCTCTGTAATCTGTAAAAAATAAATACATAAAAAATAAATAATAATAATAAAACCCACAATTATGTGAGAAAGCAATAAGCACATACAGAAGCAACTGCTAGTTGGCTTCCATAATAAGCCAGCAGGTTTTCAGTTCTATTACAGGAAAGCATATCAGCATATCAACATTATTGTCTGTGGAAATCAAATGTATGATCCAGACACAATAATTGTTTTCCTTTCTTTCTTTCTTTCTTTTTTTTTACATTTTAACAAGGAATATGAGGAAGCAATGCCATCTGCAGCCAAAGCATCACTCTAGAAACACACTCCAGCAACACAACAGAGTCTTAAACTCCCTCAGTTTTATTATCTGTGCGGTGTCCTGTTTAGTGCTCTATCACATTGTAAAGATTCTGCTAATATCCAGCCCTAAAATCAATCCAGAGACAAAGTCAACATCTCCAACTCATTAAAAAGACAGATAATTTTTATTCAGCCAGTATTTTCACTTAAAAAATATACAGTTCAATCATTCTGTCTATGCTGATGTCATGACTAAAAGAGCAGAATGTTAAATCCCCACTCCAGCAACACTGTGCTCTATTTTCTCCAACCTTTCTGCATGGAATTCTTGCTTGCATAGTTTATCCAGACTTCCAGAGTGCTTGCGGAAATCTTGGCTGGCAGTTTGTGACATTTTGGGCGTGTCAAGGTGAAAAATAAATGCAAGCACATATGCATGCATGCTGTTAGCCAGGACTCGCTGGCAAAATGTGCAAAGAAGGTGGGATTTAACATGAAACGATCTGCAGTGAGGTTACAGAGGTTGAGCAAAATGTTCTGTTTTTCCTTTTTAGAACCTAATTTAGTCAGTTCTCATTCCCAACCTTCATCACCCCCACACAGCAAAATGTTTTAATAAAACAAAAAGCCAGTCAGGGCTGTGAATTACTGTGATTTCATCACAAGGAAGGGTGTTGTTAGGCACAGTGTGAAGTGGAGTTGAACCCCCTTTCTTGTGATAAATTTACAGTAAAGTATGGCCTCAAGAGGACTGCTTTTATAAAATGGCAGGCAAAAAATATTATAAAATATACAATTTCTCAGTAAATAATTTAATAATTTATTATAATTAAATAATCATTGACATAAACAAATATTTTGGCAAGAAATGTAGTTCCTTTAGATTATGGTGTCACTGACAACAACCAAGGACTGCTGAATGAGGCGCTTTCCAACCACATGCACGCAGCCGTTTCATTAACTTTCAGCTTTTTGCTGCATAGCAATGAATATATCATAACACAGCACTGTTTAATGCAACAACTTTGCTTTATAAGTACCTTTTGGTCACCAAGTTACCTCCGTGAGTCTATTCAGTACCAGTCTAACAACGCTTCTCATATTGGGGAGGAATGTCAAATGGCTCCCTGCTTTTTACATAGTGCACTATGTAGGAATTTAAATATTACCTCCTGCACCCCAACAGAGCATAATATAGCTAAAAAAGTCACTTGGGATTCAGCCACATCCACACTTGACAAATAATGCACTGTTTAGCTGTAGAAGTTAGAATTTCAAAACTTAAATAGCACACGACTTAGGGAGTCTTGAGCAGTTTGAGATTCAGCCTGGGTTTGATGTTACGTAAATCAGATCAGATTCAAGCATTCACTCAAGCATGTAAACCATTCAAGTGACATTCTTTAGTCTTTTATATTGCTGTTTTACAGAGAATCATGTCATAAGTACTTTAATTCAAACCTGTCATATTATTGATGGAGTTGTTTAGCATGTTTGCTATCTTTTAGCCTGTTAGCTAGCTGAACAGTCGAGTTCTAGTTAAGAACGTAAGCAACCCCTGAAATAGTGGAAGTCTTTGCAATATTTTTCTTCATTTTTTTCTTAAGATGGAGTTGTACTATTTTGGGGTGGTGATTTTTTAGCCAGTTCTCCCTTCAATTTAGTTATAGCTAGTCCCCCTTTAGTTAGGTCTCCCTCTATAACCAATGCTACCAAGGTGCGAGGGTGAAGGCTAGCATTAGCGTCTTTCAATACACATGAAGCTTCTCCACATATTTTCAAACTGCCACTAACTGAACATCATTGTAGCTCAACACGCTTGGAGGAGAACATTAATTGCTCATTCAGATACATGGGCTAACAGTCAGCATCACAGTAAGTGTTGGAGAAAAGTGACCATTCTACTGAGAGAGAGAGAGAGAGAGAGAGAGAGCGAGAGAGAGAGAGAGAGAGAGAGAGAATTATATTCTCTTGGACTCCCAGTTAAGGATGACAGGGCCTCCTCAGTGCTTCACCACCCTGGAGCCTCATTAGAGTTACTCTCATGCAGGTGATGCCAACAGCAGTGCACCTCCATTCACCAGTTAGTAGGTTTTTCCTTATGTTATGTAACAATGCACCCAAACAGATGAACATACACTGTGTGCACAATTATTAGGCAAGACTTATTTTTGAGGATTATTTTTAGTAATGACCAACTACAGCGCTCTCGGTTAATCCAAAATGTTAATAAACCTTTTTGTGCAGCAGCAACCACAGCCTGCCAGACCCTGTTCAGAGAGGTGTACTGTTTTCCTTCACTGTAAATCTCCCGTTTAAAAATTGCTCACAAGTTCTCAATTGGGTTCAGGTCAGGTGAGGAAGGGGGCCATGTCATAGGTTTTTCATCTTTAATGCCTTTACTGG